>NC_046171.1:32747508-32922508 GCF_011064425.1 Rattus rattus | reverse complement strand
ACTTGGAGGAAATGGCTACAGCCCAACGGGTGGCCCTGCCCCCAGTGACTAGGGCCCTCCCACAACAAACATCAATCAAGAAAATGCCCGACAGGCTTGTCTTTTGGCTAATCCGCTGAAGAAATTTTCACAGTTGGGGGTTTCCAGCTCAGAAATAACAATAGTTGGTACTGAGTTGACACAATGCTAGACAGCACAGCTGCACAGGGACATTTGTCTTTGTAGGTGCGGCTTCCAGCCTTTAAGACCAGAGGTCTCACCCCAGGACCTGTCCCAAGCTCCAGGCTTCAAGGTGATCTGCAGTTCCTGACAGGCAGACCTGCAGGGCTGCTCTCAGCTGATACTTCTACATCCCAAGAGCCTTTGAGCTGTAAATACTTCCCTGACCTATAACCCCATAACTGTTCTCAGCCATGACTATCCTGCATCTACTGAGTACAGAGCTGTTTCATTTAAATCCTCCATGGTGATCTCTTTTTTAGTTGCTATCCCCTATTTAAAGGCTGGTAATTCCGAATTTACAGAGTACTTAGTATTTGTACTCCCTGCTGTCTGCTCCTTCTCTTCTTGAATTCTGCTGGAGCAGGAGAGAACCTGTTAGAAATATAATCGGATCTTCAGTTATCCGGGCACATTACACTCAGCTATCAAAGAAAGTGGCACTTTTATAGAATAAGGTTGAACTGACCCTAAGAACACAGTAAATTTTATGAACATTTGAGTTATACGTGCAGCATAATCTCTAGTTTATGTGAAATTTTCTCTAGCTACAGAAGAAAAACTTATAAGTCTGGCTTATAGATGATACTGGGTGCTACGCCTGCAGCCTTTGCTCTTTTGAGTGTGTATTTCAGAGAGGGGCTTTTAAAGTACACCACCTACTTACTCACTTAGTCTGGAAAGAAGCCTTTAGGTTTGATTTTTTATAGCTTCAAGGACCTTGGCTGATGAGCAGAAAGGTGGCCAGGGCTCAGGAAACAGGCATTAGAATATTTAAGAAGATGGCATGAGCATAGCAACCATCTGACTTTACTGGGTTCAGTGGATAGTCAATGGACACACAGGAGGATCCGATTAAATGGGTCACAGGACGAAACAAAAAAGTCATGAATTCAAGAAAGGGGCTGGTAGGGATGTGGGAGGGATGATGGGGAAGAGAGGGAGGTAAGAAGGAAGCTAGTAATTGGCTTAGATCATATACCCACATGATCTTGTCACATAACAAAGTAAAGGATAAAAAGAGATGATGTCATGGTTTGTATTATGCCTAGGGAGTGGCACAATTAGGAGGTGTGGCCTTGTTAAAGTAGGTATGTGGCTGTGGGCATGGGTGTAAGAGCCTCATCCTAGCTGCCTGGAAGTCAGTCTTCCCTAGCAGCCTTCAGATGAAGTTGTAGAACTCTCAGCTCCTCCTGCACCATGCCTGCCTGGATGCTGCCATGCTCCCACCTTGGTGATAACGGACTGGACCTCTGAACCTGTAAGCCAGCCCCAATTAAATGTTATCCTTTAGAAGACTTGCATTAGTCATACTGTCTGTTCACCAAAGCAAAACCCTAAGATAGCAGATCAATGGAAAAGCAAATGGAGGGTTCTCTAAGAATAGCCCCAGCTTTCTTGGTGTCTTCACTGCATTTATTGATGAGTTTTATGAAGATGCTTTAAGTGTACCACATGCTTTGGTGTATTTACCTCCATGTCTTCACATTTCTTCCTCTTCCCACTCCTTGTAGTCTCTTTCCTTTCCTCAGATTGTCTCATTCTTTCTCTCTCTCTCTCTCTCTCTCTCTCTCTCTCTCTCTCTCACACACACACACACACACACACACACGCACACACACACAAAGAAAGGGTGGAGGAAGAATCTAAATAGAATCTAGGATCCATGTGTAAAAATCATTTGATACATTGTTTTGGGGGTCTAGCTCATTTTACTTAACATGATCTCTAGTTGCATCCATTTTCCTTCAAATGGTATAAATTCTTTGTTATAATGGCTGATTAAACCTTCACTTTGTGTATTCACACCACATTTATTTCCTGCACAGTTGTTTGGATATGCCTATGGTAACCTCACGACTTGGATATTGTGAATATTGCAGCCAAGGCAGATGGGCAGGTGTACCTTGCAGAATTTGAATATGTTCCCTGGAGTGGTACATCTGGATTTTGTGATGGTTTCTTTGCAGTTTTGTGAGGAGCATCCACACCGATTCCTTTGCTGTCAGGATAATTTGTATTCCCATCAGCAAAGAATGAGTTCCCTTTCACCCTCTACACCTTCAACATCCTTTATTCTTACTTAATTTCTGAATAACAGCAATAAGATTAGCAGAATATTAATGCATGTTTGATTTGCATTTTCCTGATTTTTTTCTTCTTTTTTTTTTCTTCATGATTTTTTTTTTTTAAAGGAGTCTCATGTTATCTAGGTTGGACTGTCACTTCTTCTGTAGTTAGGCCAATCCTCCTGCCTCCACCTCCCAGGTTCTGGATTATGCTACCATGCATGGTTGACGTGCTGCTGGAGGTGAAACTGAGGCAGGCACCCTGCCAGTACATGTGCAGCCCTTGCCTTTCTGTATCACTGGCTACTTTGAAAGCATATCATTTCATTTGCCCATTAATTTTCTGGGTTGTTTGCATTGTCTTGTGTTGACATTTTGAGTTCTTAAACATCTCATACATGATTGCTCTGGCAGAAGTCTAGTTTCAAGGATTTTGTACAGCTCTGTGGGCTATCAAGGAAAATTGCTTGGTTTTTGTTTGGTATTTTTTATGTAAAAGCTATTAAATTTTATGCAGTTTTATTTGTCACTTTTGGATATTGCTTTCTGTAGCCTTAGATTTTTTTTAAACCTACTTTAATAAGTGTTCTCAAATGCTTTGACCCTCTACCCCTTTCTAGCCCACCATCCAAAGGTAGGAGAGAAAATATGGTAAATAGGACAAGGGGATGTAGACCTGCTTAGAAGTAGTTCTTCGAGGTGATTCCAATCTCCTTTGTCAAGATGCCAGTAGTCTAGTTTGGTAGTATGAGGATACCAAAAGTCCAGTTCAAAAAGTGTCACGAAACACGAAAAAGCAGTGACATCAGGATCCAGCCGAAACAGCCAGGCTTCTGCTGGATCAGCAGGAGTCACTAGGAGCACCCAGAATCAACTGAAATACCAGGAGAAGTTCTCTGCCATTCTTCCTCTCGCTATGAAGTCAATATCAGAAAGAAGAGACCAATGAAGAGTTACACAGTGATGCAGGTCACTGGCTGTTGGGTCCCACTTAGACTCTCCCCAAACATCCCGTGTCTTCTTACTGGTCTGCTTCAGCAAAACATCACAAGCCTAGTTCAGGGAGGCATCACATGGTACAGCCAGAAATCTCCAGCTTCCTGAAGTATTCAAGATTTTTTTGTTCTGTTTGGTCTTTTGTTTTTCTTTATATTTAAGTTTGTTTCTCTTTTCAGTAGAAATTTAGAATTTCTTTGTTCCCTTTTCTGTGAGGAAGTCATTGGAATTTTCATGGCAGTCCATGGATCTGGAGATTACTTTTCACATTTTTAGGCAGTTTCACTTTCAATTCTTAAGAATTAATTTAATTTAATTTAAAGTATCCTTATAGATAAAATAATCATATACTTGAGAGATCTGAAAGAATGCGGAAAACTAAGAAGTGATAAATTTACATTTGGCGAAGTAGCCTTCTACTTTGTAATTAACCCTACCTTTCTCATGTACCAGAAATAAAAGTGTTAGGAAGAATTCAGAAAGGGGGAAAAAAAAAGAAAACTTAGAAATAACCCTAACCAAGGAAGCTAGAAACCCCTATGATGAAGATTTTCAGATACTGAGCAAGGCAATTGAGACAATGGCGTTGTCTTACATGACTGCTCAGTGAAGGGCTATTTACTTCTGCAAAGAAGACAACATAATCCATTTACGATGGGGTCACCTTTTCCTCAGTTCCCCATGAGCCTGCCCAAACGGGATTCTGGGCAGTATGGCCCTGTGAGAGCCTGTAGTTTATTTTTGTCAAAATAAGACCAAAATAGGTCTTTTGTTCTCCTAACAAAAGCAATTGGATTTATTCCAAAATTTTAGACATTTGCATGTAGTTCCTGCAGTCCATTTTGCCAGATGCTCTTGAAGCCCTGCGCCTGTCACTGGATTGTGGGCTGTTGTTGAATTTACCTGGCTAAAAGCCCAAAGATGGACTTGCTGGGTTGGAGACTGACTGAGATCCAGGTTTTATTGTTGACCCGGTTGTACACAACTAGCAGAGCTGTTAAGTAGTGCAGAGCAGAATACATACAGGACCTGCTGCCCCCAAAGCTCAAAGAGGCCAAAATTACATGGCACACTACTTTCTTCGTGGTCAAGACTAAAAGATTTAGCAATGCGTGAAGCATTTCCAGTTAGTGAACTTCTTCTGAGATGGTTAACGTCTCAATTTCTTTCCATTAATTTATTTATTCATTTTACGTCCTGATTGCAGCCCCACTTCTTTCCAGAACACCCCTCACACAGCATCTCCCTCCGTCCCTCCATCCCCCTATCCCATTCTCCTCTGAGAAGGGCAAAGGCCCCCCTCCTCATGTACCAACCCATCCTGGCACATCAGAATTTTAAAGAAACTCTTTCCCTGTTGTTAGTAAAACATGTAGAGGCAGCTACTTGCTCTTCATCAGTTCCTATGTGTTAACAGTATAGTAGTCCTTCACCATGGCCGCTTAGATGGTGACTCTCTTAGATTAGGTTTGGAAAGAATAGCAGCTGCATTTCTCTCCATACCTTCTGGTACTCATATTGACCAAGTCATTGTTATTGGGTACCAACGCAGACACCACTGAGCACAACCAAAGCTCTAATTGAGAGTTTGTAATAAGCCAGCATCCTTCTGGAGATAAACACGTCTCCTGGACCAACCCTGAATGTTATTACAGGGAGATTTTTAAAAAAGAAGGAGCACAGAGAAACTCCTGGCAGGCAGTTCCGGGGAGCAGCAAGCAAGAAGTTTAACAAGAGCCAAGAACATGCAGTTATCTGGGACATTTGAACCCTGAATAGAGTTAGGTGCTTTCCCACAGGACTTTTCAGGGTAGGTGTAGAAATCAAAGATGGCTTCCTCTGAGACAAGATGAAGAAACCATGACCCTGTCACACCCTCAGTGCAGTTATATAGCCTGTGCTCAGCCACTCTTGCGAAGAAAGGTTATATGATAATAAACTTCATTGCACATATGAGCAGATACATTATATTTTACAACAGGCCACAGGAAAACAACATTGGATTGCTTAGATAGACATTCCAATCCCCCTGTTATGAGTAAGAAGTTTGTTTACTGAAGCACATATAATAGCAACAATAAACATGTGAGTAACTTTCGCTATTACGAGAAGACTTAGGAAAATCTCTTGGCTATGCACTGACACCTTCTGCCTCTCCCCCTCTTTCAGTAGGAACAAACAGGGCTCCTAAATTGGGATTGTTTTAATTTGGAATATACTTTAGAGATATTGGTATTTCTTTATAAAAGGACTGCTTTTGGTAGCCAGGGAGGAAAAAAAATTGTAAGGATGATGAGAACTGTGTAAAACTTCATCCTCTCGAGGGTCCTCAGATGTCTACTAGTGATGAGAATGCAGCCTTCTGCACCCAAGGAGAGGGGAGCAAGCCATGTTTGAATGTTGTCCAACAGCTGGATTCAGGTTAGGTTGGCTGTTTTGATTGAGTGTTTCCAGATGCTCTCCCAGTAGAAAAGGGTTCGATCCTCCATGTTCAGTCTCACACCATGCTTCAGAAGATGCTCTACAGGCAAACAAGCTCCTTTATGTTTATCGCCTTCATTCAACAACTCACATTACCAAGAGTCCTAGACGGTGCGGCTTAATTTAACTCATTAGTTGTACCTTAGTTAGTGTTGTTGGGAATAGAGAATACTTGATAGCTAATGCTTTTGCCTAGTCTCTCTGTGTTTTCTGGTGTATAGAAATTTGTCTCGATAAAAATTACCTAATAAGACATTGCCTAAGATAGTTTTTGTGGGGGCAGCAGTCTCTCTATTTCTACTCATACTAAGGCTACGTACTCTTCTAAGACTTAAGTTTAATTTGCTGTTGATAATACTGTATAAATATATCTGAAATGTTTTTTCATCTTTTATTTCACAAGTTAAAACATGATATACCAATAACTTTGGATTTAAGATAGATAATGTTAATTTTTGCTGGAATAATTTTTTTTAAATTTATGTATTTATTTTATGTATATGAGTACTCTATCTGCATGTACACGTTCATGCCAGAAGAGGACATGTGATTACATTACAGATGGTTGTCAGCCACCATTTGGATACTGAGAATTGAACTTAGGACTTCTGGAAGAACAGCCAGTGATCTTAACCTCTGAGCCGTCACTCTACTGCTATTGGAATATTTTTGATGTTTTTATAGAGTCTAATTTTGTAGCATTTGCTGGCCTGGAACTGACTGTATAGATCAGGTTTGCCTTGAAGGAATATTTCTGAATATAACCTTATTGTATCAAATGTAAAAGAATCATTTTTTTCTTATAATTAGGTTTGGACAAAAATCAAACCTGACATTGTGTTGCTTATAAATCTTGCAAGTAAGATTTGAAACAAATTTTTTAGTAATTTTTTTGCTTTTTTAATGCAGAGAGAATACTAAAATAATATGTATACTTTAATTTACTTTATTAACTTAGGTTCAATACCACATTAGCAAAAGTAGTCTTTTTTCCTTCTATGTTTTTTTTCCTTCTATGTTTAGTCTATGTTTAGTCTATTTGCTGTTTTATAAAAATAAGCTGCTATAATTAGTGAGCCATTAAGATTTGTTTATTAGAAGAATGCATAATAAAGTAGCAAATGGTATTTGCTGATCTCAAGTCTGGCAAGAGTCTGTATGCATTATCATTAAGATAATAGTATTAGTTAGTATACTGCATCTACTCACATTTATGCTTCTTATGGATATAGCGATGTACTCTTCCCCATCCCACTATAGCATAACCCTTGTTTTTAATGAAATATTAAAGAAAATTTAAACACGTGGTTTAATAAATATTTATAGAACAGTTATCCATACACTCCTTGTCAAGTAAGAATTCATTAATATTGTTTGACACTGCTTTTTCATAGATACTTCTTTTCCCAAATAATGGTTACTATTTTTATCTTTTAATAGCATTTAATTTTAATTAATATTTTAATACCTAGATAAGCATTACTAAACAAGATTTTAATTTGTTGCTCCTTGGGCTTTATGTTAATGATAGCATAGACTATATAGCCTGTTGTATCTGGCTATTTCTATGTGGCATTATGTAATTTAAACTAATATTACATGTATTCGTAGTTTCATGTAATTATCATATAATATCCCATTTATATGACTATGCCATGTTTTGGCTATAAATGCATATTAAAGGTGTTTCCTGTTTGGGTTTTGTTAACAGATAAAGGCCCTTTTAAATTTCCTATTTTATTCATTACGTTTTTGTTTTTCCTTTGAATAAATATCAAGTAGTTTGAGTTGCTCTCTAGCTGTATACTAGTTTACAAGTAGTGGTAGGGAAAGTCCTTTGCTCTTAAAAAAAAAAAAAGAATTAACAGCAACAACAAAAACCCTGCCTCCTTTCTGATCTCTTGCCATATAAAATTGAGAATCAGCTTGTCACACTGACCCCACTACTGGGATTATAATTACCATTGTATTTATCGTATAATCAATACTGAATGAGTTGGCATCTTTATAATAATCTATGTAATCTATAAACATGCTAGATATCTCTGTTTAATTAAACAGTGTTTAATTAAACATTAACATTTATGGTTTTCCTCCTAGAAGAGTTACAGCTTGGGGACTTGTTTTAATCTCAATGTTTTGTGTAGCACCAATATTATATGGTGTGGCTGCATCCTCAAGTGGCTGACTGTGTGGGTCACATGAGGCTGGACCCTTAACCTTTTTGCTCTTGGGTCCTGATGGGTGAAGTATTAACAGTGACTATATTTGTGAGGGTAACTACAATGTGAAGTATAGTATACTTCGTCCAAGCTTGGAAAGTAGGAAGCACTTGATGGGGGAATTCTCTATCGGATTATGAAAATGCATAAATTATTTGATGAATTCCTTTAAAGTTATTTTGTCTTACTACTGTAATGAAAATAGTTTTGATAATAATGTGTCTAAATTGAATCCACATTTTGTTACATTTATCATGTAGGTAGGATCTTTGCTTCCTTATCAGAATACTTATATTCTTCAGTCGTATAATAATAGCAGTGTTCATACAGATCCTATGCTTCTGATATTTCATGAGATATTATATGCTTTCCTATTACTAACAAACTTTCTGTTTTCATGGCAATGTTTAATTCATCATTGCTAGTTTAAGTAAGTATATTGAGTGTTTAAAGTGTCATCCTCCTGGCTTCCCTACATAATTCTCATATATGTACATATATACACATACATATGTGTATATGTGTATATAAATTCCCCCCCATAAGTTCTAGTTGCTTTCTCATTATCAATTGAATGACAGGATCATACTTTTAGTTCTGATGTATTGGCCTTTGATTTTCTACTGTTTTTCCTTCTCTCATATCCATGGGGGTTATATTCCAGGATCCACAGTGAATATCTTAAATTTTTCATAATAGTAAAACTGATATATATTATACTTTTTGTATGCTACATTATTGACTATCTTATTAACAAATTAAGTATAAGAGATCAAAATGATTAATAACAATTGTAAACTCTAAGATTGACTTGAATAATGTCTTTCTGTGAAACCGCTCCATTGTGCCACATCAGTGTGCCCCTCCAATGGCACACAGGAGCTGTTCTTCTAGTAATAATGTACAGTTTAATATTACCTCCATGTGCTAAGATGAAATGAGGTGAATGACCACAGTTAAGTCACTCTGTCAATGTTGCTTCAACACAGGTACCTGACAGTTGATCTAACAAGCAAACCAACTACTGCATGTACAGTGGGCAGATAGCATGTACAGGCTGGGACAGCCTAAGCCATTTAACACTGCCTCTCATCATACCACTCAAACATCCAGCCTCCTCTCTTTAACCTACTCATCTAGTTCCAGGGTGATCACAGTTGCAGTCTGCAGTCAGCAGAAGGGGCTCACAAGGATATGAGCATCATGGGATTAATGAGACTAGCATATGTTCTCCTCAAAGATCCTTTCATTACAATAATGCTTACAATGTTCTGCCTTAAACCACTGTCTTATCTAAGCTATATTCTTAAATATTCTGCAATATTAAATATACTGCAATATACCCCTGCCTAATTTCAGACTATGCTGTAATAGCTGCCAGAATTATCCCTATGTCACGATTGCAGTTTCTGACATTATTCTTTTATTTTTTACTACAGAGCCTTCAGTTGTTAAAATATATGTACTTACTCATGTTATATATTCTGTTTTAACACATACACATATTTATGAGGTAATATGTGCTTTTTAGTATACTATACAATGTGTAATATTAGATCAGGGTAATTGTTGCATCCTGCTTGGATCATGTATCATTCATGTGTGTTAGGAACACTCAGAATCCTATCTAATGGTTGTATTTTTATTTTTAATTTTTTTGAGAATTTTACACATGTGTGAGTGTAGAAAGGTCCAGAACCATCCCAGTTGCTGATGTTATCTGGACCTGGTCCTTCATATTCCTCTGGCCCTGGCCTATGTCTTTACTGTTTGCCTGCTTTGTTCCCTTCACTGCTGCTCCTCTGTGCTAGGAATGCTCTTTTGCTTGGACACTCTTTTTTCAAGCTGTTTGCTCTTTTGACTTGGACACTCTCTGCTGGCGTCTCTGTGCCTAGTCCTCCTTTTGTTCTTTGCTGACTTGTCTCGGGGTTCTTTTCAGATCACTTTGCTTGGAATCCCACAGTGACCATTTCTCCTCCTCCATGTGGTAGGATCCCCTTTTGTACTTTGGTATTAGATGTATCCATTCATGGCTCTACCCTCCAAACTTTTTAAGACTTTGCAGTTTCTGTAACGCATTAGGGAAGCCAACTGGTTTTAGCAAGGATGAATGGTGCACTAGGAACTTGCAGACTGTGAGGGCACCCTTGTAATCAAATAATAACACCTGTTTACTAAGTAACATTAAATGTCTATTGTTTGTGTTGCTAATCTGTGTGTTTCATTTGTCTAGCCCCTGTAAGTCCATGCAACATCTGGTGATGGCAGTTTCACTATCTGTCCTAGAAGGTAGCACACTGGAAGCCACACACCACTATAAAATTGAAACTATGCATATACACAAATCTCAAGAATGTACAGATGGATATTTTACAATATTCTTTTTTTCTTTTTTTCTTTATTAACTTGAGTATTTCTTATTTACATTTCGATTGTTATTCCCTTTCCCGGTTTCCCGGCCAACATCCCCCTCCCCCCTCCCCCTCCCCTTCTACATGGGCTTCCCCTCCCCATGCTCCCCACATTACCACCGTCCCCCCAACAATCACGTTCATTAGCTGTTCAGTCTGGGCAGAACCAAGGGCTTCCCCTTTCACTGGTGCTCTTACTTGGCTATTCATTGCTACCTATGAGTTCAGAGTCCAGGGTCAGTCCATGTATAGTCTCTGGGTAGTGGCTTAGTCCCTGGAAGCTCTGGTTGCTTGGCATTGTTGTTCATGTGGAGTCTCGAGCCCCTTCAAGCTCTTCTAGTCCTTTCTCTGGTTCCTTCAACAGGGGTCCTGTTCTCAGTTCAGTGGTTTGCTGCTGGCATTCGCCTATGTTTTTGCCATATTCTGGCTGTGTCTCTCAGGAGAGATCTACATCCTGTTCCTGTCAGCCTGCACTTCTTTGCTTCATCCGTCTTGTCTAATTGGGTGGCTGTATATGTATAGGACACATGTGGGGTAGGCTCTGAATGAGCGTTCCTTCTGCCTCTGTTTTAATTTTTGCTTCCTTATTCCCTGCCAAGGGTATTCTTGTTCCCCTTTTAAAGAAGGAGTGAAGCATTCGCATTTTGATCATCAGTCTTGAGTTTCATGTGTTCTGTGCATCTAGGGTAATTCATGACTTATCACCTATAAAATTCGTGCCCAAAAATTGAATAAGCAAGTTACAAAAATAATGCAAAGATCCTTGCCTTCTATTGAGTTTAAATTTTTGACGTTTGGACACCATAGCTATCCTGAACCCCTGTCTAGGTATTGAGTCAAGTTGACAGATAAAATTAGGCACCATTAGGGTGCATCAGTCCTGGCCTTTCCTTTGTCTTTTTGGAGGTCAACTATGAGGTCCCTTTCAAGGAATTGGAAAGACAGGACCAACTATGGGCTGACTTGAGTTTATTTGCTTTATTTAACTTGATTTTCTGTCTTGTGAATGGAATGCATTGTCCTACGTTCAGTGTTAAACGGGAATGGTGGAGAAGGTTTATAACCATGTGTCTTTCCCCAGTCTTTCCTGTCCATTGTTAGCTAGACCTGGCAGAAGGCAGACTGATCTGGCCTGGCATACGACAGCTTGTCCTAGAGCCTTTCTTAAGCCACAACTATTACTTAATCTCTGGTTCTTGTCTGTAAATTCTTAGATTCTCCTTCTTCTAAAAGTGGAGGAGGGTAGACTGTTTTGTCTTTTGTAACCTTAATGAGAATCTCGTCAAACAATGTGGTTTTGCTGGGTTCCATAATTGTCATGAATTACATCAAGGCAGACTTTAATGATATACTTGCCTTTTTCTCCTCATAGTGAATTATATTTGGTTGCAGTCTAAAGTCCTTTTTTTTTTTTTTTTTTTTATTAACTTGAGTATTTCTTATATACATTGAAAGTGTTATTCCCCTTTCCCAGTTTCCGGGCAAACATCCCCCTCCCCCCTCCCTTTTTCCTTATGGGTGTTCCCTCCACCCCTCCCCCATTGCCGCCCTCCCTCAACAGTCTAGTTCACTGGGGTTCAGTCTTAGCAGGACCCAGGGCTTCCCCTTCCACTGGTGCTCTTACTAGGATATTCATTGCTACCTATGAGGTCAGAGTCCAGGGTCAGTCCATGTATAGTCTTTAGGTAGTGGCTTAAAGTCCTTTTGATTTATTGTGTAGTTCAATTTGTTAAACTACCAATGGTTGCATGATTTTTAAAATCTTATCTCATCTGTTGGCCTTAAGTCTTCGTTGTCAAGTGAGGATTTGGTTGAGTCTTGAATTTTTTCATAAATAGAGTTTCTCCTGTTCACATGAATCACCTCATTGCCCCCTCTCCTTTCATATGTTAATTGAGAGTGCCATTGATGGTCACATTCACCATCAATTCAGTAGCCTGAAAGAAGGAAAAGGTTTTAAGTTCTTCTTGCTTGTTTGAACTCAGCATCCTATCATCTTGCTTGTTTGAACCTATCATCCTTGATTCCTCCTTTGATACCACATGTCCAGTCCGCTAGGAGTTCCCATGTGTTTATTACAAAATACCTGCCTCTCAGCTCCACTCCTCTTCAACTGAGAGGCTACTGCTTTGAAGGTTTGAGCTTACAGGTGGGACGGGAACACAAGCCCAGTGTCCCCAATCCCTGTACATGAAGATAAATCTATGCTCTTACCCTTGTACCCAGCTTCTTGTCACAGAGACTGTGGCAGACCAAATCACATGATGGAGGACCTCTCACCATCTCCTGAAAACCCACAGAAGTCAAAAAGTTTGGGGGGTTTCAGTCCCCAGGCCTCCTGTCATGTCATACATCACAGCAGTGGCAGTTCTCTCCCTCACCCCACTTCTCTCTCAGCTTTCTCTCCTAATGTTCCTCTCTCTAGGTTTTTACAGGGGTTCCATTCTTCTTCTCTCTAGGCCCCACCGTATCGCAGACAACACCACACAGAGCTGTCCTTTATTTGTTTTGTTTTTTACATAGGCTCTGAGGACTCACCTCAGATCCTCATGAGAAGATCATTGTACCCAGCCTTAACTCCTTTATGTGCTATTTTTTCCAATTGTCACTAACTAACCTTGAGCTTGCTTTATGTTTAAAGCTGTCCATTACTTACCCCTTTCTTCTTTTCTCCGTGGTTTTGGATTTGAGCAGTTGAGTCTTTACCTAGACATCTAGTCTTTCGTGTGTCTCCATCTGTATTGAGTTTAAACAGCAGCAACAGATCACCTCTTGACTTCTGTAAGTTGAGTGAACTGTCCTGGTGGACCTTGCTTTGGTTTTATAGCTTGTGAATCATTGTAGCCAAGTGCTAGGCAATGTCACTGAAAAACTATCTTTTTGTAAGAATCTTAATGTTTATGTACACTTTGAATAGGTAAAACATGCAGATGTGCCAAGATATGAAATTCATATCATTTCTACAGACATGAAAAGGTAGTGATAGTTTAGTGGACGTCCATGTAGCAGTCATAATACAGCAATATTCTATATCATTTTGGGAAACTTTGGGTGTCTCCCTGGCTAACAACTCATTAAGGAGATATCCCTCACTAAACAGTAGGAATTTGGTATATATAATATTCTTTCCTTCCTCCTACCTCCTTCCAGATTTCCCCCACCTCCCTACACAACTAACTTCATGTTCTAGCTCTTTCTTTCAAGAGAACAAAAGCCAAAGATCCAAAACAGATCAACTAAAAACAACCACCAGCAACACGAGAGGAAACAAAACAAAAAGCACACAGAAAAATACAGAGTCCATTTTGTGGTGTTCATCCATTCCAGCCCATGAGGCCTGCCCTGAAGTGTGGTTGACATACCCACTGATATTTCATTGGAGAAAACAGATTTTCCCTTTGGCAGTGGGTATCGATTAAGGATAACTCCTTGGTTAGGGTTGAAGCCCATGTCTACTTCCCTTCTCAGTGCTGGGACCCTGTCTGGCTTGAACCTGTGTAGGCCTTGCGTATGCTGCCAGAGTCGCAGTCCTGTTGTGTCTTAAGGCCCTGTTTCCTTGGGGTTCTCCATCACCTCTGGTTCATCCACTCTTTCTGCCTCCTGTTCCTCTTGACCCTGAACCTTGAGAAGGGCTTTGATGGAATCCAGTGCTCCACAGTCTCTCTCGGGCTCTGCACATCGTCGAGTTCTGGGTCTCCGTGTTAATTCCCATCTACTGAAAGGTGCGAGTCGAATGAGTCACTGATTTCTGAGGTTCCCACTTGATGTCCTAATGCCTCTCATCTCGAGAAAAACAATTTTGATACTGCCATTTTCACATTACCCTGAGCAAAATGTCTTAGATTAATGGCAAAATCATCATTTCATCGTTCCTTCTGTAATTAATTATTGAAAAACTTTATGGTAGTTTGTAGTTGTAATGGATTTGGTAATGTTTCCTGATGACTCTTTAGGTAGCTGTTGAACCTTCTTTGTTGTTATTGCTATTGTCTTTTTGTTTCTTTTTTGCTATTGTTTTTTGTTTTGTTTTGTTTTTGTTTTGGGGGGGCAGGATATTCTATATTCCAAACTGGCCTTAAATTTATGGCATTCTTCCTGTGTCAACCTTCCAAGTGCTAGGATTATAGGTGCCCACCACCTAACCTGGCTACAAAGAATGTACTCATAATTTGTGGTGATATAGATCCAGATCGAAAAATCTGGATTAAACATTCAGAATAACTTCTGAAGCCGAGATTACAATTGTAAATACTTTAAAATAAATCTGAGAGGTCAGTATGATATCCTGTGGCTATAGTTCCAGCCCTTGTGAAGCTGAGACAAGAGGATTGCTGCAAGCTTGAGAGTATCCTGTGCTACAAAGTGAGTGTGCAGGCCAACCTGGGCTACAGGTTGACTCAAAATAGAAAGGAATGTGAAATAACCATGTAGATATTTGTATAACATTGGTGTCGCAGGCTCAGGAATTACTTTGAAATCTGAAGAATGTCCACACTGTACTTTACATGACTGCTCCTTCTCTTCTCTCTGTAGGCTACTAAGCGTGGTGTGCTGTGATCTGGATGCCCTTCTCTTATTGGAGGCTCAGTATCAAGTATCCAGCATGTTATTACATGCACAGGAA
The DNA here is from genome assembly GCF_011064425.1 of Rattus rattus. NCBI lineage: Eukaryota > Metazoa > Chordata > Mammalia > Rodentia > Muridae > Rattus > Rattus rattus. The sequence goes on along the minus strand of NC_046171.1, from coordinate 32,907,486 downwards.
GAAAACACCTTTGAGACCTCAGAGAACCACAGGTTAGAATAAACAAACACACAACAACAACAACCACACCACACTAACCAACAGGACATTAGAGTGATACAGTCAGCAAGTCGCCTTACAAATTACTTGAAACTAACTTTCTGGCAGAATTACTATCTTTAAATGACACAGTAGGTAACCATCCATTTAAGCATGAATGTCCCAGAAAGATAATGGTATATGTTTTCGGAGAGTACTACATGTAACGTTTGTTCCTTTTGTCTTAGCATTTTTTTTCTTAAGTTTTCACAGTCGTTGTACTTTCAAAATCCCATCCTTTTCTTCAATGACCCTTTGAAGACAGTGCTTGGTTTTATATCTCTCTTAGAGCCACCCCATCTCCAGTTTCCTAATTATGTCAGCTTATACTCGTGCATCCTGATTACCTGCCAAGTGAGCTGTATGTCTTTCCCCTACTAATAAATCACACTTGCCATTACCTCAATCTTGCTGACATTTATAGAACACACAGGTAGTAGCTGTCATTGCTCTGATGTCTGTAATTCAGAACATAGATAGTAGTATAGCTCCTTCCTACCCAGGTCATGGACAGTTATAGGATATTTCATTTGATGTTGAGGTTTAATACTGAAAGGAAACCGCGGCAGCAGCAGAAACTGCACAACAGCACCTAGTGTGTTGTAGTCTGGGGCCACTGTCGAACACAGACAAAGCTTTTGTCCCCTTGGTTGTCAGCCTAGTTTTCAATGGCTGAGCCATCTCTCCAGCTCAAGAGGAGTTTTCTTAATGATACAGTTCAGTCACTTGAGAAGTAATATGGGTCCTAATCTCATTTCTATAAGTATAGGATCATTTATCAAGGTAATATTTTTATTAATCTCACTAGTCTCATGTCAACTATCAATTGTTTCCTCTTTATCAAAGAAGTTATAAAATATATCTATAAAATGAATGTAGCCTTCTGTACTGTAAATATGCTGATGACCATTATATTTTGCAGATACTTTTTTGTTTCTCTCTCTCTGTGTATGTGTGTATATATGTATGTGTGTGTATGTATGTATATATGTGTACATGTATGTGTGAGTATATGTATATGTATATATGTGTATTTATGTATGTGTGTTTATGTATGTCTGTATGTGTGTGTATATATGTATATATGTGTGTGTTTCTTTGCAATCTAGTGACATGATGTAAAAATCAAACCATATTCATTTAAGGAGATAGCAAAATGGTTGTATATTCTCTTTCAGGAGTTTTATAATTGATGGATTATCAGTGGAGAGAAATCATGTTCTCGTAAGGATTAATCTCATTGGTGGACCTTTGGAGCGGATTTTGCCCCCGAGGATGCTTGAGAAGGTGAGTGAAATATTTTGACACATTTAGAGCACTAAGCAAGATTTTCCAACTGACTACACACCAGTATTCCACTTTTGTTGATTGGCAAACTACAAAACAGATAAACTCGTTCACAATAATATATTGTCTCTAACAGATCACCAGTTGCCAGGGCATGTGCAAGATCAATAGATTATTGTTTTCTTACACACTTGTCTTTGTTCTGTGTGTCCTTGAATATTTGATCTTTTAAGTTTCTCTTTGTCATGATCCTTAACTCTTGTATATTTACTCTTGTTTTGCCTTACGGAGTCCATATGGTCTTTATGGAGGAGGTTATCCATCAGAACTTTCTTTCTCTGACTGCCAGCCTGGAAAAGATGAGCTAAAAATCATTGGTAGAAGAAAAATAAGTCTGTGGGGCAAAAGAAAATACAGGGCCACTTAAACATTGTATTCTTTTAATGAAAAAAGAAAAAACAACTCCATAATCAGTCGTAGTCACAGAAATAAGTTATCATATGTCCAAGTTGTTTAAAATTTTTATTACATTTTGTTTATTGCCATTTAGGAGTAGTTGATTATAATAGCAAATAAATTTTGATTAATTGGACAAGATGTTTATGAGCAAAGAAAACAGTCAATTAAAATGAATGATACTCTAAGGTTCAGTATGTTAGCCCAGCTCACGTTATTTGTTGTGTGTGTAGGGGGACGACCCGTATCCTTGGCCAATGTTTTCTTCATATCCACTGCCACACGCTTACCTGTCAGAAGGTGCACAAAGTGCTGATGTAAAGCAAGGTAAATCTTCCTATCGAGTGATCTTCCAGTTCCTTTATAATTTGAGAAAGAGGCTGTAAGGAAGGTAAGTGCTGATTTCCATTCAGCACGTAAGCATGAATCTGCCGCTGCCCGCTTCCTCTCTGTTTTTCCATGAATACCTGTTTTATGTCTAGCTAGTAACTGTATGAGGTCAAAAAGGATCACTTGCGCAAAGATATAACAGAGCGCTTCCGTAGCCAAGATGTTTGGTTTCAAGACTGAATTGGTAGTGACTGCGGAGACAGCCCAGCAGTTAAGAACAGTTGCTGCTCTTGCAGAGAGTCCTGGTTCAGCTTCCACAAGCATCTGTAACTCCAGCTCCATGGTCTCTCACGTCCACCACTGGCTCCAGGGACATTCAACACACATGTAGTACAGGAAGGCAAAACAGGCATATACATGAAATAAATACATCTTTAAAACATTCTTATTTTTAGAAATCTAGATCAGTCGTTACTGATAAGTTAAATTCTGCATTTGAAGAAATTTGTTTACCACAGTGATTTTTTTAAATAGCTGCTGTATTTACATGAACCCTGTGTACTTACTTTTGAATTGTAATGGGGAGTGTTTTATCCACCTTTGGAGGCATTATCACAAATGGATTGTTGTACAGTTGTGCGGTTTAAGATGAGTAAAATAGACAGCATAGTGTGCTAGGATAGTGTATAGTAAATAGACAGTGTAGTGTGCTAGGATAGTACACAGTGAACAGACAGTGTAGTGTGCTAGGATAGTACACAGTGAACAGACAGTGTAGTGTGCTAGGATAGTACACAGTGAACAGACAGTGTAGTGTGATGGGATGGTACACAGTGAACAGACAGCGTGGTGTGCTAGGATGGTACACAGTGAACAGACAGTGTAGTGTGCTGGGATGGTGTACAGTGAACAGACAGTGTGGTGTGCTGGGATGGTGTACAGTGAACAGACGGTGTAGTGTGCTGGGATGGTACACGGTGAACAGACAGTGTGGTGTGCTGGGATGGTACACAGTGAACAGACAGTGTGGTGTGCTAGGATGGTGTACAGTGAACAGACGTGTAGTGTGCTGGGATGGTACACAGTGAACAGACAGTGTAGTGTGCTGGGATGTGTACAGTGAACAGACAGTGTAGTGTGCTAGGATGGTACACAGTGAACAGACAGCGTGGTGTGCTGAATGGTACACAGTGAACAGACAGCGTGGTGTGCTGGGATGGTACACAGTGAACAGACAGCGTGGTGTGCTGGATGGTACACGGTGAACAGACAGCATGGTGTGCTAGAATGGTACACAGTGAACAGACAGCGTGGTGTGCTAGGATAGTACACAGTGAACAGACAGCGTGGTGTGCTAGGATGGTACACAGTGAACAGACAGTGTGGTGTGCTAGGATGGTACACAGTGAACAGACAGTGTAGTCTGCTGGGATGGTACACAGTGAACAGACAGCGTGGTGTGCTAGGATGGTACACAGTGAACAGACAGTGTAGTGTGCTGGGATGGTACACAGTGAACAGACGGTGTAGTGTGCTAGGATGGTACACAGTGAACAGACAGCGTGGTGTGCTAGGATAGTACACAGTGAACAGACAGTGTGGTGTGCTGGGATAGTACACAGTGAACAGACAAGTGTAGTGTGCTAGGATGGTATACAGTGAACAGACAGTGTGGTGTGCTGGGATGGTGTGCAGTGAACAGACAGTGTGGTGTGCTGGGATGGTACACGGTGAACGACAGCGTGGTGTGCTAGGATGGTATACAGTGAACAGACGGTGTGGTGTGCTGGGATGGTGTACAGTGAACAGACAGTGTGGTGTGCTAGGATGGTACACAGTGAACGAACAGCGTGGTGTGCTGGGATGGTATAGTGAACAGACGGTGTGGTGTGCTTTAGGATGGTATACAGTGAACAGACGGTGTGGTGTGCTGGGATGGTACACAGTGAACAGACAGTGTGTAGTGTGCTAGGATGGTACACAGTGAACAGACAGTGTAGTGTGCTAGGATGGTATAGTGAATGAACGGTGTAGTGTGCTGGGATGGTGTACAGTGAACAGACGGTGTAGTGTGCTGGGATGGTGTACAGTGAACAGACAGTGTGGTGTGCTAGGATGGTACACAGTGAACAGACAGTGTGGTGTGCTAGGATGGTACACAGTGAACAGAACAGTGATGGTGTGCTGGGATGTACACAGTGAACGACAGTGTGGTGTGCTGGGATGGTACACAGTGAACAGACAGCGTGGTGTGCTAGGATGGTATACAGTGAACAGACAGTGTGGTGTGCTGGGATGGTACACAGTGAACGAACAGTGTGGTGTGCTGGGATGGTACACAGTGAACGAACGGTGTGGTGTGCTAGGATGGTATATAGTGAATAGACGGTGTGTGTGCTGGGATGGTGTACAGTGAACAGACGGTGTGGTGTGCTGGGGATGGTGTACAGTGAACAGACGGTGTAGTGTGCTGGGATGGTACACAGTGAACAGACAGTGTAGTGTGCTAGGATGGTACACAGTGAACGAACGGGCGTGGTGTGCTAGGATGGTATATAGTGAACAGACGGTGTAGTGTGCTGGGATGGTGTACAGTGAACAGACAGGCGTGGTGTGCTGGGATGGTGTGCAGTGATCAGACAGTGTAGTGTTCTAGGATGGTGTACAGTGAACAGACGGTGTAGTGTGCTAGGATGGTACACAGTGAATGAACAGTGTGGTGTGCTGGGATGGTGCACAGTGAACAGACGGTGTGGTGTGTGCTAGGATGATATATAGTGAACAGACAGTGTAGTGTGCTAGGATAGTATACAGTGAACAGACAGTGTAGTGTGCTAGGATAGTACACAGTGAACAGACAGTGTAGTGTGCTAGGATGGTATACAGTGAATAGACGGTGTAGTGTGCTAGGATGGTATATAGTGAATAGACAGTGTAGTGTGCTGGGATGGTGTACAGTGAACAGACGGTGTAGTGTGCTGGGATGGTGTACAGTGAACAGACAGTGTGGTGTGCTGGGATGGTACACAGTGAACAGACAGTGTAGTGTTCTGGGATGGTACACAGTGAACAGACAGTGTAGTGTGCTGGGATGGTACACAGTGAACAGACAGTGTGGTGTGCTGGGATGGTACACAGTGAACAGACAGTGTAGTGTGCTGGGATGGTGTACAGTGTGTGGTGTGCTGGGATGGTGTACAGTGAACAGACAGTGTAGTGTGCTGGGATGGTACAGTGGTGAACAGACAGTGTAGTGTTCTGGGATGGTGTGCAGTGAACAGACGGTGTAGTGTGCTGGGATGGTACACAGTGAAGACAGTGTGTGGTGTGCTGGGATGGTACACAGTGTGTGCTGGGATGGTATACAGTGAACAGACGGTGTGGTGTGCTGGGATGGTATACAGTGAATAGACGGTGAGTGTGCTGGGATGGTGCACAGTGAACAGACAGTGTGCTGTGCTAGGATGGTACACAGTGAACAGACAGTGTAGTGTGCTAGGATGGTACACAGTGAACAGACAGCATGGTGTGCTGGGATGGTATAGTGAACAGACAGCGTGGTGTGCTGGGATGGTGTACAGTGAACAGACAGGCGTGGTGTGCTGGGATGGTGTACAGTGAACAGACAGTGTAGTGTGCTAGGATGGTGTACAGTGAACAGACGGTGTGGTGTGCTGGGATAATATATAGTGAATAGACAGTGTAGTGTGCTGGGATGGTATACAGTGAACAGACAGTGTGGTGTGCTAGGATGTACACAGTGAACAACAGTGTGGTGTGCTGGGATGGTATACAGTGAACGACAGTGTAGTGTGCTGGGATGGTATATAGTGAATAGACAGTGTAGTGTGCTAGGATGGTGTACAGTGAACAGACAGTGTAGTGTGCTGGGATGTGTACAGTGAACAGACGGTGTAGTGTGCTAGGATGGTGTGAACGAACAGTGTGTGTGTTCTGGGATGGTACACAGTGAACAGACAGTGTAGTGTGCTGGGATGGTACACAGTGAACAGACAGTGTGGTGTGCTAGGATGGTACACAGTGAACAGAACAGTGTAAGTGTGCTGGGATGGTGTACAGTGAACAGGTGGTGTGGTGTGCTGGGAATGGTGTACAGTGAACAGACGGTGTGGTGTGCTAGGATGGTACACAGTGAACAGACAGTGTGGTGTGCTAGGATGGTACACAGTGAACAGACAGTGTGGTGTGCTGGGATGGTACACAGTGAACAACAGTGTGGTGTGCTAGGATGGTACACAGTGAACAGACAGTGTGGTGTGCTGGGATGGTGTACAGTGAACAGACAGCGTGGTGTGCTGGGATGGTACACAGTGAACAGACAGCGTGGTGTGCACAGTGAACAGAGGTGTAGTGTGCTGGGATGGTACAGACAGTGTGGTGTTGGGACAGTGAACAGACAGTGTGGTGTGCTGGGATAGTACACAGTGAACAGACAGTGTGGTGTGCTGGGATGGTGTACAGTGAACAGACAGTGTAGTGTGCTGGGATGGTACACAGTGAACAGACAGTGTGGTGTGCTGGGATGGTATACAGTGAACAGTGGTGTGCTGGGATGGTAGACACAGTGTGACACACGTGGTGTGCTGGGATAGTACACAGTGAACAGACAGTGTGGTGTGCTGGGATGTGTACAGTGAACAGACAGTGTAGTGTGCTGGGATGGTACACAGTGAACAGACGGTGTGGTGTGCTGGGTGGTGTGAACAGACGGTGTAGTGTGCTAGGATGGTATACAGTGAACAGACAGTGTGGTGTGCTGGGATGGTGTACAGTGAACAGACGGTGTGGTGTGCTGGGATGGTACACAGTGAACAGACAGTGTGGTGTGCTGGGATGGTGCACTGGGGATGGTGAATAGACGGTGTGGTGTGCTGGGATGGTGTACAGTGAACAGACGGTGTGGTGTGCTGGGATGGTGTACAGTGAACAGACGGTGTAGTGTGCTGGGATGGTACACAGTGAACGAACAGTGTGGTGTGCTAGGATGGTACACAGTGAACAGACAGTGTAGTGTGCTGGGATGTAGTGTGCTAGGATGGTGAACAGACAGTGTGGTGTGCTGGGGATGGTGTACAGTGAACAGACAGTGTGGTGTGCTGGGGATGAACAGACAGTGTACAGTGAACAGACAGTGTGGTGTGCTGGGATGGTGTACAGTGAACAGACAGTGTGGTGTGCTAGGATGGTGTGCACAGTGAACATACAGTGTGCTGTGTGGATAGACAGTGTAGTGTGCTAGGATGGTATACAGTGAACAGACAGTGTGGTGTGCTGGGATGGTGTACAGTGAACAGACAGTGTAGTGTGCTGGGATGGTACACAGTGAACAGACAGTGTAGTGTGCTGGATGGACATTGTGCTAGGTGAACAGACGGTGAATGTGCTGGGATGGTGCACAGTGAACAGACAGTGTGGTGTGCTGGGATGGTACGCAGTGAACAGACAGTGTAGTGGGCTAGGATAGTATACAGTGAACAGACAGTGTAGTGTGCTAGGATAGTATACAGTGAACAGACAGTGTAGTGTGCTAGGATAGTGTACAGTGAACAGACAGTGTAGTGTGCTAGGATAGTACACAGTGAACAGACAGTGTGGTGTGCTGGGATGGTACACAGTGAACAGACAGTGTGAGTGTGCTGGGATGGAACAGACGGTGTGGTGTGAACAGACAGTGTGGTGTGCTAGGATGGGATGGTGTACAGTGAACAGACAGTGTGGTGTGCTAGGATGGTGTACAGTGAACAGACAGTGTAGTGTGCTAGGATAGTACACAGTGAACAGACAGCGTAGTGTGCTAGGATAGTACACAGTGAACAGACAGTGTAGTGTGCTAGGATAGTATACAGTGAATAGACAGTAGTGTGCTAGGATAGTACACAGTGAACAGACAGTGTAGTGTGCTAGGATAGTACACAGTGAACAGACAGTGTAGTGTGCTAGGATAGTACACAGTGAACAGACAGCGTAGTGTGCTAGGATAGTACACAGTGAACAGACAGTGTGGTGTGCTGGGATGGTACAGTGAACAGACAGTGTAGTGTGCTGGGATGGTGACAGTGAACAGACAGTGTAGTGTGCTAGGATGGTACACAGTGAACAGACAGTGTAGTGTTCTGGGGATACAGTGAATAGACAGTGTAGTGTGAAGGATAGTGAACAGACAGTGTGGTGTGCTAGGATGGTGTACAGTGAACAGACAGTGTGGTGTGCTAGGATGGTGTACAGTGAACAGACAGTGCTGGGATGGTAAGAAGTGTGCTGGGATGGTACACAGTGAACAGACAGTGTAGTGTGCTAGGATAGTACACAGTGAATAGTACACAGTGAACAGACAGCGTAGTGTGCTAGGATAGTATACAGTGAACAGACAGTGTAGTGTGCTAGGATAGTGTACAGTGAACAGACAGCGTAGTGTGCTAGGATAGTGTACAGTGAACAGACAGTGTAGTGTGCTAGGATAGTGTACAGTGAACAGACAGTGTAGTGTGCTAGGATAGTACACAGTGAACAGACAGTGTAGTGTGCTAGGATAGTACACAGTGAACAGACAGTGTGGTGTGCTGGGATGGTATACAGTGAACAGACAGTGCAGGATAGGTATGCAGTGACAGAGTGTGCTAGGATGGAGTGAACAGACAGTGTGGTGTGCTAGGATGGTACACAGTGAACAGACAGTGTAAAAAGACAGTGTAGTGAACAGACTGGGCAGGATGTGTACAGTGAACAGACAGTGTAGTGTGCTAGGATAGTGTACAGTGAACAGACAGTGTAGTGTGCTAGGATAGTATACAGTGAACAGACAGTGTAGTGTGCTAGGATAGTATACAGTGAACAGACAGTGTAGTGTGCTAGGATAGTATACAGTGAACAGACAGTGTAGTGTGCTAGGATAGTATACAGTGAACAGACAGTGTAGTGTGCTAGGATAGTACACAGTGAACAGACAGTGTAGTGTGCTAGGATAGTATACAGTGAATAGACAGTGTAGTGTGCTAGGATAGTATACAGTGAACAGACAGTAGTAGTGTATACAGTGAACAGACAGTGTAGTGAGGATAGTATACAGTGAACAGACAGTGTAGTGTGCTAGGATAGTACACAGTGAACAGACAGCGTAGTGTGCTAGGATAGTATGTGCTAGGTTAGTATACAGTGAACAGACAGTGTAGTGTGCTGGGATAGTATACAGTGAACAGACAGCGTGGTGTGCTAGGATGGTGTACAGTGAAAGACGGGATGGTGTGGGACAGTGAACAGACAGTGTAGGTGGTGCTAGGATGGTGTGTACAGTGAACAGACAGTGTATGTGTGAACAGGGATGGTGTACAGTGAACAGACAGTGTAGTGTGCTAGGATAATATATAGTGAATAGACAGTGTAGTGTGCTAGGATAGTATACAGTGAACAGACAGTGTAGTGTGCTAGGATAGTACACAGTGAACAGACAGTGTAGTGTGCTAGGATAGTATACAGTGAACAGACAGTGTAGTGTGCTAGGATAGTACACAGTGAACAGACAGTGTAGTGTGCTAGGATAGTATACAGTGAACAGACAGTGTAGTGTGCTGGGATAGTATACAGTGAATAGACGGTGTGGTGTGCTAGGATGGTATATAGTGAATAGACGGTGTGGTGTGCTGGATGGTGTACAGTGAACAGACAGCGTGGTGTGCTAGGATAGTACACGGTGAACAGACAGTGTAGTGTGCTAGGATGGTACACAGTGAACAGACAGCGTGGTGTGCTAGGATGGTATATAGTGAACAGACAGCGTGGTGTGCTGGGATGGTGTACAGTGAACAGACAGCGTGGTGTGCTGGGATAGTACACAGTGAACAGACAGTGTAGTGTGCTAGGATAGTACACAGTGAACAGACAGCGTAGTGTGCTAGGATAGTACACAGTGAACAGACAGTGTAGTGTGCTAGGATAGTACACAGTGAACAGACAGCGTAGTGTGCTAGTAGTACACAGTGAACAGAGAGTGTAGTGTGCTAGGATAGTACACAGTGAACAGACAGCGTAGTGTGCTAGGATAGTACACAGTGAACAGACAGTGTGGTGTGCTAGGATGGTGTACAGTTAACAGACAGTGTAGTGTGCTGGGATGGTGTACAGTTAACAGACAGTGTAGTGTGCTAGGATGGTACACAGTGAACGAGACAGTGTAGTGTGCTGGGATGGTACACAGTGAACAGACAGCGTGGTGTGCTGGGATAGTATACAGTGAACAGACAGTGTAGTGTGCTAGGATAGTATACAGTGAATAGACAGTGTAGTGTGCTAGGATAGTATATAGTGAATAGACAGTGTAGTGTGCTAGGATAGTGTACAGTGAACAGACAGTGTAGTGTGCTAGGATAGTGTACAGTGAACAGACAGTGTAGTGTGCTAGGATAGTACACAGTGAACAACAGACAGTGTAGTGTGCTAGGATAGTGTACAGTGAACAGACAGTGTAGTGTGCTAGGATAGTGTACAGTGAACAGACAGTGTAGTGTGCTAGGATAGTATACAGTGAACAGACAGTGTAGTGTGCTAGGATAGTACACAGTGAACAGACAGTGTAGTGTGCTAGGATAGTACACAGTGAACAGACAGCGTAGTGTGCTAGGATAGTACACAGTGTGTAGTGTGCTAGGATAGTACACAGTGAACAGACAGTGTAGTGTGCTAGGATAGTATACAGTGAACAGACAGTGTAGTGTGCTAGGATAGTATACAGTGAATAGACAGTGTAGTGTGCTAGGATAGTATATAGTGAATAGACAGTGTAGTGTGCTAGGATAGTGTACAGTGAACAGACAGTGTAGTGTGCTAGGATAGTACACAGTGAACAGACAGTGTAGTGTGCTAGGATAGTACACAGTGAACAGACAGTGTAGTGTGCTAGGATAGTATACAGTGAACAGACAGTGTAGTGTGCTAGGATAGTGTACAGTGAACAGACAGCGTAGTGTGCTAGGATAGTGTACAGTGAACAGACAGTGTAGTGTGCTAGGATAGTATACAGTGAACAGACAGTGTAGTGTGCTAGGATAGTGTACAGTGAACAGACAGTGTAGTGTGCTAGGATAGTACACAGTGAACAGACAGTGTAGTGTGCTAGGATAGTACACAGTGAACAGACAGTGTAGTGTGCACAGTGAACAGACAGTGTAGTGTGCTAGGATAGTACACAGTGAACAGACAGTGTAGTGTGCTAGGATAGTGTACAGTGAACAGACAGTGTAGTGTGCTAGGATAGTGTACAGTGAACAGACAGTGTAGTGTGCTAGGATAGTACACAGTGAACAGACAGTGTAGTGTGCTAGGATAGTATACAGTGAACAGACAGTGTAGTGTGCTAGGATAGTATACAGTGAACAGACAGTGTAGTGTGCTAGGATAGTACACAGTGAACAGACAGTGTAGTGTGCTAGGATAGTATACAGTGAACAGACAGTGTAGTGTGCTAGGATAGTACACAGTGAACAGACAGTGTAGTGTGCTAGGATAGTGTACAGTGAACAGACAGTGTAGTGTGCTAGGATAGTACACAGTGAAACTGCCTTGCCAAAGGAAGTCTTGTATAAAAAGATGCATGGAGTTCAATCTGTGTATGATCTGTGGAGGGAAAAACAACAGCGAGTAAAGGTAAGACAGGAATAAAGGCTCTGAGCTTGATGACATCATACACTGCTGGGGCTACGCCAAGAGGTTCTAGGCCAGGAAATGCCTACAAGAATTATAAGGATCCACCGTCAAACTTTTCATTATTTTCCAAGTCAATTCTTGCCATCAGCATTCAGTGCTTTATTATGTCTTAAGACGTACATTGGAAGGAAATCATGGTAAAGATGTATTCTACAACTAGTGTGCTTTCAAGTGTGGGCTTTGGCCTTCATCCTCGCATAACAAAACCTAGTGCTCTTTCCAGACACTCGGGCGTAGCCTTGCTCATTTGTGAGGAGCAGGGCTTGCAACAGTGCCTTTGGGTAATTCCACACTCACTGCCATCCTTAATGAAGCTAGGCCTTTTAGGTGTTTGCTCCCATGAGTCTCTCTGGTAGCCGTTTATACTGGAGCTGTTGTCTTTAGGTTACTAATGACATGCTTCTCTGCTGTACATTTCATAAACACCGAGTGCAGGGTGCTTCCCTGAATTATAACTAACATGTCAATGCCTGTTTGCTTGTTTCAGTACCTCAGCCTTTTTCTTGGATTTTTCTTGACATAAACAGCACTGTTTCCTTTGCTAAGCGTCATTTGGAAATAGACATTTCTTTATTACTTTTTGAATAACAGGTTCACTGTCAGTTTTATTAGCTGACCTCCACCTTTATTAATTTGTTTCAACAAAAATATTTTGGGAACTTGAAAAAAGGAAATAAACATATAGTATAAATAGATATTTCCCCCAGGATAAACATATCCACCAGTACCTAGGAATCAGTAGTGATGGACGTGTACTTTTACTCCATTCCGAAGTGTTTTATGAAAGAGCAATAAAGGATTCATGTTCTGTCCAGAGCGTGCCAGGCAGTTGTAGGGTGCTTCTGGCTCAGTTTACTTTCCTGTCCTCTGAGATGAGTATTTTCAAAACTCTTTTCTTTCTTCCCCATTCTCCATCCATCCTTTAGGCCTTCAGTCAGGACTGGGAATGAACTACCTTAGCTGATTTGTAAAAGCCAATGTCCGAATCCTCTGTACTTCCCCTCAGTGATCATGATTCTTGTTTGTCCGTCATTTTTAGATCTTCATCCTGCGAACCCACAATACATCCATAATTTCCTGAGTCTATCCTTAGATAAAGAGAGTGTGTGTGTGTGTGTGTGTGTGTGTGTGTGTGTGAGAGAGAGAGAGAGAGAGAGAGAGAGAGAGAGAGCGAGAGAAAGAGAGAGAGAGAGAGAATAAATACATTCTGTTGAGTAAAATAAGCCAGGCGAGCAAAGGTAAATATATACATATGTGAACTTATTCTGTTTTTTCTGGAGGCCCCTCTGATACCCTTCATGATCCATAGCATAGATGGATGGAGTTCACCTTTCAGCTTTCATCAGGATTCTGCTTCAGTTGCCTACTTTTTTTATTAATGTATATTAATTATACAACATAATCAGTTTCATTGGACATGTTAATACATATATATGCATATATATTATGTACTGTGATAGTTTTTACTCCTTCCCTTGGCTTCTGTTATCTCCCTTCCCATTTTCTTCTTCCTCTTCCAAGTAGCCTTCTATTCATTTCTATCTTTTTACAAATGCTAGATTCTGCATGTAAGATAAAATGAGATACTTGTTTTCTTCATGTGGTCTATTTCAGCTAACATGAAGACTTTCTGTTTCACATAAATGACATATTTTTTCTCTTTGTGGTTAAAATAAGACTCAATTGTGTGTGTGTGTGTGTGTGTGTGTTTGTGTGTGTGTGTGTACACATGCCACTATACCCTCAATTGGCAGGCATCTGATTGGTTGGTGTTTTTGTCAGTACTCTGTGGTATAAATGGATATACAGTGTCTCTGTATGCTGACTTAGATTCCTTTAGGCATATGGTCAGGAATAGTATACCTAGCTCATATGGTAGTTCCATTTTTAGTTTTTTGAGGAATCTCCATACTGATCCTATAGCGACTGTATGTACCAGTTTACATTTCCATCCACAGGATTTAAGACTTTCCTCCAACTCTAGGTTTTGGGAGCTGACAAGCAGGTGTGGGGATTGACTAGAAGGCAGGGTACTGAGAATGCCCTTAGGATGAAGGAAAGTTGAGTTTGTCATGAGAATCTGTGGATTGGGGGAGTGGAGACAGTCAGTACAGGCCACTGAAGTTGGTGTGCTATGCGGCTGGGGGTGACAAGGGTCATTGGAATTGGAGGACAGGCAGAGGGTGAGGATTCTGTGCATGACCAGTGGGTTTCCTGGTAGACAGTGCCATTGGTATTGGAAGATGAGACAAACTTGTAGAAGGGAAAGGTTCAAAGGGCAAAGGGAAACTGTGGAAGATCTGTTTGCATTGGGGGTAGAAAGGAAGGAGAGGGTGCAGTAGTCAGGCTGCTACCGAGCTGGGGGGTACAATTGAGGAGGTGGGAAGGAGGGAGAGTGGACCCAGGGGAAGGTGCTGAGGATCCAGCTATACCACTCCTGGGCATACACCCAAAGATGCTCCAACACATAACAAGGACACGTGCTCCATTATGTTCATAGCAGCCTTATTCATAATAGTCAGAAGCTGGAGAGAACCCAGATGCCCTTCAACAGAGGAATGGATACAGAAAATGTGGTACACTTATACAGTGGAGTACTACTCAGCTATTCAAAACAATGACTACATGAAATTTTTAGTCAGATGGATGGAACTAGAACATATCATCCTGAGTGAGATAACCCAGTCACAAAAGAACACACATGGTATGCACTCACTGTTAAGTGGATATCAGCCCCAAAACTCGGAATACCCAAGAAACAATCCACAGACCATATGAAGCTCAAGAAGAAGTGGTAGAATTTAGGTCTTTTTAAAGCCAACACTCCCTACTGGGCCTTTCCCATGAGGCAAGAAGGATGTGTTTGTTGAGGTAAAAATTTTAAAAAAGCGGCAGAACTGGTTCCCGCATGTACCCTGGCAGTCTCTTGTTCCTGCTTCAACGGGCCACTGGAACTAGTGCTAATTCATCTCGGATTGGTATCTCTCCCAGCGGCTCTCTGCTAGCCTCGAACTCTCTGGTCCCAGCTGTCCGGTAAATTCAAGACTCAACAAACTGTAACCCAACAATCAGATTTACATGTTAAATTCTCAACTCACAATACATCCATACAATAAGCTTACAACCAATTGATAAGGATATAAACCACCTACCTAGATAAAATATTATTTGCCCATCTAAACAACACAAAATCCAGTACATATCCATCCCTCAAGAATAGTCATAACAACCTGTAATACGTGCAGAGAGGAATTTTAATATCCACCACCATGTTCTCTCAACTGCCCCCTCCTCGCTCGCACCTCCTCTGTCTCTCTAAAACTTTTCTCCTGCCCATCCTTCCTTCTTGTCCAATGACAGGCCTCATTCTATCCTGTACTGTGAGGTCCAATCTGAGCCCCTTCCGGGACCCCTTGAATGAGACTCATGGAAGTGGTGATCAATGGAAAAAGTTTTATTCCAACATGGTGGGGTCAACTCACTCTCCTTTTGGACAACCCCAAGCAGACTCTAATACCTTGCAAACAATTGGGGCAGAATTTGCACAGTGGTAACAAGGCAGGGTACTATGAGCATTTGGTGGAGCGAAACAACTTTCAGATTAACTCATAGATATACCAGCCTCATCTTAGTGCTCATTTAACTTGGACCTAGCAACAGCAATATTTGGCACTTGCCCTCCTCCTCATTTTCATCCCCTTCCTCTTCCTCCTTCTCCCTTTCCTTTGGGACTTCCCCCTCTCCTTCTCCTCCTCCTCCTCTTCTTCTTTTAAAACATTTTTTGCTTGTCTTCTGGAAAATTCACCTGTTCAGTTTTTCTCCTGTATTTATGGTAAATACATCTTTGATTATATTCTCGTTTTCTTTTCTTTCCTTTTCTGCTTCTCTCTCTCTCTCTCTCTCTCTCTCTCCTTCCTTCCTTCCTTTCTTCCTTTTTTTTCCCTCCCTCTCTCCTTCCTTCCTTCCTTCCTTCCTTCCTTCCTTCCATCCCTCCTTCCTTCCTTCCTTCCTTCCTTCCTTCCTTCCTTCCTTCCTTCCTACCAATCTTTCACATGTCCTCAAGTCAAACTCTGGAGTGCACTGGGTCTCAGTCCTGAGTGCCCCTTGCTCTTACTGGCCATTTTATAGTAGTGATGATCTTAGCTTGTCTGGTCACTGAGCAGATGCTGCCCAGCCTCCTGGTGGCTGTCAGATTGTTATCTCCAGCTCTTATCGCTACCTTGGGTTCTGGTCTCATGTGTCTGTTCTCTTGACATTTCTCTAGGAAAGTCAGTCAGCGCATCAGACAACATGATGGTGATCATTTCCTGACAGTCTCTTAAAGTCTGTTCCTTTGATGTTCTTCATGATTTCAGACATGGCAGCTTTTGTGCCTCCATTTCTTCAGGCAATAAGCCCAAAGGGTATTTCGGAGTCTTCCCTTCTTTAAGCGCCACAAGTAATCTGACAGCAAGTCATATTAACTCTACAGATCTAAACTAAATCCACATTTGTCTCATCCAGCCTGCCTGTGTTCAACCTGTTCCCACACAGCAGCCAGAGTGATTCTTCTGAAACACCCACTGGACAATGGCACCTACTCTTCTAGCTTAGAAGGCCGTGCCTTTACCATAGCCCTCCCAGTACAGGCTTTGTTTTAGGAAGAACAGTACAATTCTAGAATGATTTAGTCTCTCCTTTTCCCCATGGTAGGAACTTGTTTAGACTGTTCTTCCATTTGCGAATAACCACAAGCGTGTGAATCAGATGTTAGTTCTAATTTAACAGTACCCTCCTAAGACCGGCCTGAACTTGTTTGTTACTCTGTATTACAAAGAAAATGATCTAAGCAGCGATGATCATGTGAAGATAACTTCAGGGGGAGATCTTACAAAGATATATTAAGTTTATGAATTTTATATGTCATTCTGATAGTCTAGAACGATTTAGTCTCTCCTTTTCCCCATGATAGGAACTTGTTTATACTGCTGTTCCATTTGCGAATAACCACAAGCATGTGAATCAGATGTTAGTTCTAATTTAACAGTAGTACCTGTGAATCTGTGCCATGATTGTAGATGAGGGAGAAAAACTGAAAATGCTACAGGAAGTAGAATTATGTCTAGTTTCCCCTCAACTGTAAGTATGGAAATGAGAGCTCTGCAAACCTAGTGAGAAAAGCGTAACCAACTTCATGTTCTAAAGGGTAAGTTAAGTCAGAATCAGTGTGGTTGATCCAATTAAATGAGCAGTGATTATGCAATACTGTGCTCAAGCTAATAACTACTAGCAGGGCTCATATATTTTGTGCTCTGCTTTTTGATTCAGAAGCAATAATTCATTGATTCTGACAGGCGTCAGGTTAGTCATCGTTTGCACACAAAATTTTAGGATGTTATTTTGTTGTCATTTCACTTCAGCTATATGCACATGATGAACTGATTCTCCTTCATCTCCCAGCTTCTAGATTTATCCTGTTTGCGGCAGTTGGCATCTCCTCACTGGTTAAATCGTCTCCCGTTGGCTGCTCGGCACCAGTCTGAGCCGTGAGATGAGTGATCTCTATAACCACGAGTCTGGAGGCATCATCTAGTTCAGCCATTTCTCTGTGCGAACATTTCAATGCAGCATTATAAAAATTAAGTTGGCCCTATAGAAGCTAACAATCTCCATGTGTGTGTATGCACATGTACATGTGCACATACGTGTATGTGAGCACAGAGCTTCAAAGGCAAACATTACACTGCCTATAGCAGCAGTCATTAATATACCTGAACCGTGCTAGTGTATCTTATTATATTGTTCATTTTTCAGAAGAGAAAATCTGGCTCTGTGGCCACAAAGCAGATGCAGGGTAGCATGTTAGAAGCTGTCCACAGAAACTGCTGGAAGGTAGCTCGGGGGCCCACCTGTTTATAACGGGCTGCTTATAAGCTGGTGTGCAGACACGTTTGCTTTTGTTCTCCAAGTTCCCCCAGGAGTTTTCATGACCTATTGACAGTCTCCTCTACTTTATTCTGTCTGCCTGAGCTGAGGGCGAAGACTTCTGTTTTTTGAAAGAGATGAGAGAAATGTAGACTTCCTGTGCTGAAATTGAAAGATGGTCTGAGGAATTGAGTAACACACTCCAGATACTGAAGGCATTAGAGAGAGAGATCTCAGAAAAAATAAGACAATTTCTGTTTTTTCTCTGTCTGACATTGTTTTATTATTTTTAAAAATTACTTTTATGCCAAGTGAGAAGAGGGCTTACTGGGTAAAAGTACTTGCTGACCAAGTATGAGCATCTGAGTTCAGATAGGTAGTCACCACATAGAAACTGATTGGGCATAATGGCGCATATATGTTGGAGGAAAATACAGCGAGATTGCATGGACTCAGATGCCAGTCACTCTGGCCCAAACTGAAAGCTCTGGTTCCGTGAGAGACCGAGCTGTAAAATACAAACCCGAGAAACAATTCAAACATTTCAACACCAGCCTCTGGCATCCATCGGTATCTGCACAGGTGGGCAGACTGGCACACTTGGGCACATACAAATATGCCACAGAGAGAGACACACACATGCGCATTGTCTTTATATGGCTGCCATAAGCAAACACTATTAGATTTATGTCCCATATATCTGGATGCTGTGCTTCTGTATCTAGCATGGTGCCAGGGGCAGACCTGGGACAGCAAGTGTATGAAACAAGAAACACACGCACACACACACACACACACACACACACACACACACACACACACACACACACTGGGTGGTCTGGATGCTTTTGGAGACTCAGCATAATGATATACAGGTGAACTGAGAGGCAGATTATTGTATTCGGGTGGAGTACAAGGTAACATTTTAACAGATAAATAATATAGTGAACAAGTGGATCGAGGAGACAAGTTTAGCTAATCTCAGTAGGAACTGTCTCTATAGTGGACCATTGTCAGGCTGTACAAATCTAGGCAGAGAAAGCTGTGGTGGGCATTTTCTTCATATACCAGCAATGTCCACATGTGGATCAGAGGAAGACATTGCCATTCCTCTGAGACTTCCTGTGGGACGAAGGCTTTGCCATTTCCCTAGAGTCTAAAGCTTCAGGGTCCTTGACATGGCCACAGCCATGCCAACAGCGTACCTTTATTCTGGACTTCTTGCACTCCAGGCTTGTACACACCGTGGAGTTTCCATTTTACTGCAATGTTAGTTTGATGTACATTATACTCAGTGGGTCCGGGCATCCTCAGGGAAGAGAGAATGCTGTCTGGCTTTTACTCAGCGGGTGCGGGCATCCTCAAGGAGGAGAGAGTGCTGTCTGGCTTTCTTTTGTGTATTGTTAAGTCCATTAACAGGTCCTTAGGGAAGCACTAACTCGCTGGTTGTTTTCTCAGGTCTTAGAAATGTGTCTGGGTCATTTGTTGAAAGTTAAAAATATACCAGTAACTTCTCACAGAAGGGAGCATTTTCATGTTCCCAGGAACTCCTTGGCAACCATTCCTTGCTAATCCATTCCTCCTTCCAGAAAGTTTGCTTTCTTGTGTGTAAGTGGAGTGACAGTGTGAGCCGCCTGTGTAAAGAAGGGCACTTCTTCCCTATTCTTTCTCATCACTGCCCTTCATCTCCCTCCCGTCTGTGGTAGTTATCCTTTAGATTTAGGATCAATCACACAGGCTTCTTTCACTACCTTTAGCTTTGTTTACCTTACAGCCTTCTTAGGATATAATTAACATATAATATAATTCAACCATTTAAAGTACACAGTTTATTGATTTGTTTGTTGGCTGGTTTTCTAGACTGAGTCTCGCTGCGTAGCCCTGATTATCTTAGAACTTGTTCTGTAGAAAAGCCTAGCCTCAAACTCAAAGAGACCTGCCTGCCTCTATCTCCTGAGAGCTAGGACTAAAGGCATGTGCCACTGCCACCTGGCCAGTTTGTAGATCTTTAGTATATTCATAGATATATTCATCAAAAGCCTCAAAATGCTAAAATTAGCAAAATCAGATAAAATCTCCCTGCACTGAAACCCTTGGAACTGTGTGTCAGTAAAGTCTGCATACTCTTCGCTGATTTGTCAGAGGCTAGGGAAGTCAAGCCATGTCCACTCATGTTTAATGACCAGAGGAATCAACATGAGATTTCCTCTTCCATCAAAGGCTACCTTTCGGACCGCTGTCATTAGACATTGGAAATCATTTCCAGAGTAACCTGAGCGACTCTGCCTCTCAGCTGTGGTAACCTTGGGTCTGACTGAACATCCACAGCACATGCAGATTCGTGGTTGAAAGTTCCTTGCAATGCACTTCAGTCTACATCTTTCCTGAGTTGGGTACCCTCATTACACTTACTTTATCATCTACAAAACATCACTGTCGTTTTCAATGGCACATAAAAGGATGCATTGCTAGCCTTTTATCCCATGTTTCTATAATTAGAAAACATCAGAATGTACAACGTCTCATTGTCCAGTTATTCCAAGTCCATCTTTGTATTGTCAGTGTTCTACTTTTATTGCTTCCTCCATCATATTTCTACTTATCTGATGGGGAATTGATTTTCTGCCTGGCGAAAAAATTCTCTTACTACTATATAAGAGTGAGTTCCTTGTTGATAATCATTCTCTTTAATGCAATGTGCCAGCTAATATTAAAATACAGATAAATTCTTCTAGTAACTTCTCATATGAGAAAATGGTTCAGCTTATATTCCATAACTGTAAATAGCATATAGCCATTTAATTTTGTATATAATACAAACTATAAGCAAGTTCCAGGCCATACTTGTTGGCTTGTAAGTTTTTAGGTATTAACAAATTCAGTATAAGTGCTTAAAGTTTTAGGCTTTATGTGTTACTGTTTGCAGGAGTTATATCATGTTTTAGGTGAGTACATGAACTCCCTGCTGGGCCTCATGTCTCTTATCTGAATTACGTTGACACGCTATAACAAGAGTATAAGGGGAAGGGTAAATCGACAAACACTGTGAACTGTACTATGGAGTAGAAAAGCATTTTTTATCCCCATGAAAAGTTTCTTTTGAGATAGGGCTGCACATAGCTTACTGACCTGGAACTCAATGATACTAGACATGTTATTACTCTTTCTTATGTCTGTGTTGTTTTTATTCTTGGAATTCAGATTTATTCCTTGAAGATAAAAGTACTTGACTTTGATTTGACATCAATTCATTAAGGGAAGGGTCTGGTAAGATAACCCTTCTACTAAGATCATGGTTTCTCTCCTGGGCTACAGCTGTTAACATAGCTAGTTTAGACAATAAAATACTCATTCTCTTTTGAAGAATGAGGCTGTATTTTTATGTGTTTACCTTAAAATTTGAAATAAGTATAGCTGTAACAATGAGGAAAAGCAGATCATACACTATTTTTGTTGAGTACAACCCTAGCCCTCATGTTTTAAAATGTGGCTGATATCTCCTCCAGTTAACGTTTAGTCAACAAGTATAAGAATTCTCAGCTGAGGAATGCCCAATGAACGAAAAGCACCTAAAGAAATGTCCAACAGCCTTAGTCATCAGGGAAATGCAAATCAAAACAACACTGAGATTCCACCTCACACCAGTCAGAATGGCTAAGATCAAAAACTCGGGTGACAGCAGATACTGGCGAGGATGTGGCGAAAGAGGAACGCTCCTCCATTGTTGGTAGGATTGCAGACTGGTACAACTACTCTGGAAATCAGTCTGGAGGTTCCTCAGAAAACTGGACATTGCACTACCTGAGGACCCAGTTATACCACTCCTGGGCATATACCCAAAAGATTCTCCAACACACAACGGAGACACATGCTCCACTATGTTCATAGCAGCCTTATTTATAATAGCCAGAAGCTGGAAAGAACCCAGATGTCCTTAACAGAGGAATGGATTCAAAAAATGTGATAGGGGGAACTGATACTCTACTTTAATGGAGTACTACTCAGCTATCAAAAACAATGACTTCATGAAATTCATAGGCAAAGGGAATGAACTATAAAATACCATCCTGAGTGAGGTAACTCAATCACAATAAAACACACATGGTATGCACTCACTGATAAGTGGATATTAGCCCAACAGTTCGAATTACCCAAGATGCAATCCACAGACCACAGGAAGCTCAAGAAGGGTGACCAAAATGCGGATGCTCCCACTCCTTCTTGAAAGGGGAAAAATATATTCATAGGAGGGGATATGGAAGCAATGTTTAGAGCAGTGACTAAAGAAATGGCCATTCAGAGCCTGCCCCACATGTGCTCCATATACATACATACATATATATCCACCAAAACTAGGTAAGGTTGATGAAGCTAGAAAATGCATGCTGAAGGGGACCGGATATAGATCTCTCCTGAGAGACACATCCAGAGCATATCCAATACAGAGGTCAATGCTAGCAGCAAACCACTGAACTGAGAATAGGACCCCCTTGGGGGTATTAGAGGACGTATTGAAAGAGTTGAAGGGGCTTGCAACCCCATTAGAACAACAAGGCCAACCAACCAGAGCTTCCAGGGACTAAGCCACTACCCAAAGACTATATATGGACTGATCCAGGGCTCCAACTGCATATGTAGCAGAGAATAGCCTTGTTGGGGCACCAGTGGAAGGGGAAGCCCTTGGTCTTGCCAAGGTTGGACCCCCAGTGCAGTTCGGGGCAGTAAGGGAGGTGGATGGGGGGGAAACTGATACTCTGCTTTAAATGTGTTCTGTCTTTTAGGAACTGCAGTTCTTTAACAAAGACTAGGAAGCCTTTAGATGGTAGGTCCTTTATAATGAGACAGATGGAGCTGGAGACCATCATGTTAGGTGGAATAAACCAGATTAGAAATGACAAATGTCACACATCCTCTCATATATGGAATCTATATTGAAACGAAAACAAAGTAAAAAGGAGTTTCATTTGAGAGAGGAAGGAAACTATTGGGGCCAGAGAAGGTAATGGGGGTAAATATGACAAAGTAGGTGTTTTAGTCAGTGTTCTATCGCTGTGAAGAGACACCATGACCACACCAACTTTCATCGAGTAAAACATTTAACTGTGCTGACATACAGGTTCAGAGGTTTAGTCCCTTACTGTGGAAGGAAGCATGCTAACCTGCAGGTAGCCGTGATGCTGGAGAGATAGCTGGGAATTCTACACCCAGAACTGCATGCATCGGGAAAAGAGAGAGAGAAGGGAGAAAGAGAGGGGCAGCACTGCCTAATAGTGCCACTTCCAGGTGACCGCCATTCAAGTTTACGATGAGCCCGCGCGGGCCATTCTTATAATCACAGCACGTTTTCACATGTGTGAAAATGTCGTGTTGAAGCCTGTTTCACTAATCCTAACATGAAATGTGTACATTCCCAACTTAGAGTTCAGTAAATGTCTGCCTGTATCCCATGTGCTTCTTGAAAAGTATTCTACTGCTTTCTCTTGCTTATTATAATGTAATCTGAAATGATGGCCATGTTAATAGAACAACAATACAAATGGATATCAATAGTTCTACAGATAGGCTTCACGATGCACTTCGGGATGAAGGAAGTAGTCTGGGAATCTCTTGGTAGTCACCTTGAGGTTTCCGTTCCTTCCACAGCGTCTCTTACATCTTTAATGGAGAAGTGCAGTCTCGTACTGACAGTGAAAGAAGGTTGGCTTCCTGAGTGAAGGGTAGACTTCTCTGTATTTACATTGAGCTGATGCTAATATTTTAATTATAGTTTTTTTGTGTTATATAATTTACTTTTTTCTATTGTGCATAATATCGTATGGTAAATTAATATTTTCATTATGCATTTAATTATATAATATTTCCAATTATTAAAAATGAAAAGAAAAATTCTACTCTTCTGTGTAACAGGAGTGTTGGCATTCCGAGAGGAACAATGTCAGTTGTCAGTGGTGAATATCAGAAATGGGGGCTTTTTTATTTCTTCTCTTTCTTACTTGGTTTTAAATTGGTTTAAATTGAATACTTTCATTTTCTCCTAGTTTTTCATAGGTACCTTTGATTTATATTGGCCTAAAGAAGCAGAGGGAGAAGGGACATGTCCTTTTCTATCCTGTAAAATATTCCAAGCTAATTTGGGGTTAAAAAAAAAATGGTAGTTTTTTGTTTTTTGTTTTTTTTTTGTAGCGACTTCATCAGAGCTGAATTATAACTGAGTGTTGATTTATGATATTCAGTTTCTAGAAATACTATTATGGCATTTGAATTATATAGAATCATCTGCTATTAAAATGCTGTTGTAAGCCAATAATGGAATTTTTATATTCAGTGACCTAGAAATATATTATATATATATTAAGATTTATTTTATTAAAGGCCCCTGATTTGCACCCTGAAATTAATCAGAATTACAAAAATGTCATGATTATAAAAATTCTTAGGCTAGTGTGTTGGCTGCCTTATCACTATTGCTGTGAATAAATACCATGGCAAAGCAGCTCAGAGAAGGAAAGGATTACTTGGGCCTGTGGTTCTAGAGAGAAAGGGCCGTCCTTTCTGGCAGGAGGTGGCAGCCATGGCAGCTAGAGCAGTAAGCTGAGTGTTCACATCTGAAGTCAGGAGACCGCATGGATGGGAAATGGCAGGTTTTAAACGCTAACAGTCCACTCCTGTTGCCATTCTTCCCTCCAAGAGACCATAAGCCTCTCTCTAAACAATGCTCCCAACTGAGCCTGTGTGCGGGCACTGTCATCCATACCGCCACAGTGGCACAGGCTGATAATCTCAGTACTTGGAGGTATAGGCCTCAGGATCACAACTTTGAGACCACCCCATGCTATATGACTCACTGTCTCAAAAATCAATTCATTAAGGGATAGATAAAATATGCTATTGAAAAGATATAACCATTATTTAATCATTAAGGGTTTTCTTGATGCACCCCTTTTTGGGTTTAGGGCGCTCACTATGTACTCCAGGATGGCCTTGAACTTGGACCAACCGTACCAGCCTCACCAGAGTGGGTTCTCCTAGAGAAATTAGGGTTCTCTTTCAGGCTCTTAGTTTGTTATTTTTGGAATTTAAGTTCAGAGGGAAACTTAAGGACCATTTTACTAAAGCTTGGGAGAAAAACCACAGGCCAGGCAAGTTGTAAATCTTGGCACCAGCCAGGAGGAGGGGATGGAAATGAGGAAGGAAGTCGTGCTTTTGAGTTAGGGTCTAAGCCAGGCAACATGTTCAACACCGGAGAGCATCAATCAGCTGCGTGACGGAAGGGCGGGGACTTCAGAGAAAGTCTGAAAAAGCACAACGTGTCAAAGGAAGCTTGGGGAGGCTCTGCGACAGTATCTGAAAACAGGTAGAGATGTGAGAAGGCAAACTTAGTCCTTTCAAGTTAAGACTCAAGACTTGTCAGGGTAGCACCACAGAGCCCTGTAGACAGCTGCCTTGGGAGAGGGGCTTCTGGAAAGGGAAAGTGCATTATCGCCTCAAGGGGTAATTACTCCTCCCATTTCTGTAACACAGCTTCGGGAAGTCAGCTGATTGACAGGCCCTGGCCAGGCGAGTTAACTTTCAAGTGAGGTGACAGCAGTGCGTACCATTCTAATCTTTGCAACAGACTGACAAGTCATGTCTCCATGCAGGCCAGAAGGTGAATTCTGCTTCTGTTCTCTGACCAGGAAGAGGAAGCTGTTCCATAATGGTCTTGAATAAAGACTGTCCATCTCCAGTTTTCACTCGTGCATCTTAAATCTTAAGGAAGTGCTGTTGTGACATTTAACTTTCTGGTATTACCAGGGAAACAGGAATCCAGCCCAAAGTTGACCATGAGGGAACAATGTATCCTCAGTGGCTTCCAAGCTACTAATCCATGTAATACTGGGATTACTGGCCTAAGCTTCCACATCTGGCTTTCTTATGAGTCTCTTACGTGAGCATTTTATATAAGCACATACCTTTAATAAAAGTGTAGTCAAATGTAAACGGCACACCAGGCTGTGGTGGACAGCCACTCATATTTGAGTGACATACTAACTTGCCACTCAGACATATAAACATTCACATACGCATGATGTGTCTATCAAATTTATATGGGATAAAATGAACTCATTTAAATAAAATACTGTGAAACTTCATGAATATCTATAGTCATAAATACCATAACAAACAAAATACAGCATTTTCTCATGACCTCACAGCAAGTCTTTCTTACTCGGAGTCATCTCTTCCCATCCTTAGTCACAGGTAGACACTGGTCCTCCTCCTTACACTGGCTTGGTGTTCCTCCACCCCAGCTCAGCCATAACACATTTAGAATTTTGAAAGTTGGATTTTTGGGGAGCCAGGGTGTTGCCACCTAGGGGTTTTAGCAGCATTTCTGGGGTTGTCTGCCCATCAGATGTCAGGTGACCTCTCATTCCACTGCGTCAATTGTGACGACTAAAGTGCCTATTGCCCCCTTGGGATCAAACTGCAGCCACTTGAGAACACGTGCTTACTGTAAGATTACTTTTCTGGTGCCTGCATTTCACCCAAATAGTAATGCAAAGGCTACACCCTCTGTAACTCTTTCCCTTCACCCACTATAATGAATGACTCAAGATTTATAGATGCCGTTACACAAATGCTCTTTGCTTTCTTTTGACAGAGTGGGAGGTCAGTATTTAATCATAAGCTACACTGTTTAACCATTTCCTTTTTATGTTCCTCTAAATCCTTTAAAACAACAGCGGATACTTTTTGGCAGGGAGTTCCTTGTGTATCAGCTTGATTTTGCAAGGCTATCATTTTCTGTGAGAGGCTGAACAGGGTAGCATACCCCTATAATTCCTGTACTTTGGAATCTGAGGCAGGAACATCCTGAGTATGAAGTGTGCGCACAGCACGGGGGCGGGGGTGGGCGTTCAAAGCTTGCTTTGTAACTTAAATATCCTTATCCACTATCCGTTATGCATACAGATACAGTTTTGGCTCCAGATACAGATACAGTTTGGTAACTGTGGGATGATGGATGATATGTCTCAGCCTTTTCAGACTAATTAGCACTGTAATTATATCACCTTCTCCTTACCGAGCCATCTCTGGATATTCTTGGTGTATGCGTATTTACAGGAATACAGTAGGTTTTCCTTACCTGTAGTTTCCGCTTCCATGGTCAGTCATGCATTACCAGCTAAAGTCTGAAAATATTAATTTGTAAACTGCTTTTCGTTGTGGTAATCCGATAGGACCTCTGTTGCCAGCTCGCTCTGTCCTATTCTGCGGGTGAAACATCCCCTGTCTAGCTCTGTGCTATGCGTGTTCTTTGCCTGTTACTCATTTAGTGGCCAATCTGATGATTGGCAGTTGTGGTATAGTAGTATCGGTGTTCAATTAACCCTTAATTTACTTAATGGTTCCAATATAGAGTGGAAGGCTGTAATTTTCTTATACCAAATTATCATTGCTCTAGTTTGCTATTAGGGATTATTGTTAACTCCTTTAACTTTAGTACAGGTATTTGATTAGCTTGTAATATTCCAACCTGTTATTTTGCTTACTAGACAATGATATTGGAAACCTGTTATCATGCTTCAAGATGACAGATAAGCAAATGGAGTGGATAGAGAACTGCCGAAAACAGTTTTGTAAAACAATGAAGTCCAAGCCGGATACAGTCCGTGGAAGTGGTGAGTGCAGTGTTTCATCCTGGGGACCTTCCTGTATAAAGTTATTATTACAGAAGCTGTAGCTCCTTGAGAGTTCTACCTGTGTGTGAAGAAAACAATGCTATTTAGAAAAGTCCATTTTCTGCTAAGCAACCAGAGCTTCCAGGGACTAAGCCACTACCTAAAGACTATATATGGACTGACCCTGGACTCTGACCTCATAGGTAGCAATGAATATCCTAGTAAGAGCACCAGTAGAAGGGGAAGCCCTTGGTCCTGCTAAGACTGAACCCCCAATGAACGTGATTGTTGGGGGGAGGGCGGCAATGGGGGGAGGATGGGGAGGGGAACACCCATAAAGAAGGGGAGGGGAAGGAGTTAGGGGGATGTTGGCCCGGAAACCGGGAAAGGGAATAACACTTGAAATGTAAATAAGAAATACTCGTTAATAAAAAAAAATAAAAAAAATAATAGTCAAATACAGAGAGCAAACAATTAGTCATGGATTGTCAGATCTCTATGACTATATCTTTAACATAGCTTCTGCATCTAAAGATCATGGAGCATCACCAAGAGGACACAGTAATACTGTTCTGAGCCATAGGTCTGGGAAGTCTACTGTGAGATTATACTTCCTAGAAATAATAGCAAAGTTGTCCTCATTGTTCTTTAATGTGATTTCTGTGTAAAAAAGATCCAAACAATAACAACAGTAAAAGATAGGCAATGTGTGAAGGAGCAATCTTGCTAGGTCCCATGCCAAGAAAAATAACTTCAAGAAATTAATGATTGCTTAGATCTGGAGAATTAGCTTACTGAGCGAATGAGGCCTTAACTGGTTATGGCTATTTTTTCCATAATATATAGAGAGGTTGTAAATGAACTCAGAAGGTTTTATTCATATATTTTATGAGCGCATAAACTATTTGTGTCTTTGTAACAATTGTAATTTAAAAAGCCATTTTCATAGATCTGTCATATATTTTAAATGATTTCATTAAAATTAACAAGAAATAAAAAAAAAAGAAAAGTCCATTGTCCCTCAAGGGAATTGTAATTCTGAGAGAATCAAACAGCAGAGATCTCTGAAGGCTTATAGCAGACTGTCTGAGGTGGTGAGCAGCTCTGAGGTCCCCCGCCTTTCCTCGGGCTACAGCTTACCTGGTTCCAAAAGTCTTCACCTTCCTATACCACACTGTTGTATCTGCAGAAGACTTCTCCAGTTCACTAGTGACATTGGTATCTTAAAGCAGCCCCAGGCACCCAGCAAAACCAATTGAATGATTCCTAAGGAAGCTTTGTCATAGGCAGCATCTCTAGTTTCGGACTTAGGAAGCAAGTTTAACTTCAGTTCTTTACACATGGTCTAGCTTTCTGAAGCTGCAACTTCCGTCTGCTGCCGTTGTAAGATAGACGTCCTAAACATTGCCATTTCGAGGTGACTTAGCTTCATCAGCCATACCTAATGACTTTCATATTTTTTATAAAATTAAAAAACAGGAATTTAAAACTAAATGTATAGTTTGCTGGAAATGGTATTTTAGAGAATAATGAAATATTTATGTGGCAACAATATCACAAATTATTCAATTATTCTTCACAGCATGAGTATAAATGAGCAGTTAAACATGTCTTGTATCCCTTAAGATTTATAAAGTATCTATTATATATATACTCTTGATTGTATAAGAGAGAATATTTAAAATAGGTTTTCTCAGTGGGTTTTGCACAGGGACGAAATTACATATCAATTTAGGACAGGAGTGGCCTGGAATAATTTAGTTTAAATGTTTAAATGCATCAAAAAATGCAGCTCTGGCCTTCGAGTTGGTGGCACACACCTCTAATCGCATTACTCGGGGGTCAGAGGCAGGTGGAACTCTCTGAGTTCAAGGCCAGCCTGGTCTACAGAGAGAGTTCCAGCAAAGCCAGGGATAAACAAGAAACCCTGTCCTAGAAAACAAAATAACAACAGAACACAGTTCAGAGTGTTTCTGTCTCGTAGAGAGATAGAAGAGAAGTGTCACATGTCTGTCCATTATCTTCTGGAATGGTATAGTTAAACCCAACAGAGGGTTTCCGTTGGTGTTGGGGATACTGTCCACATGTCCTTCCTCAGTTATTCATTGCTTTTTGATGCTTCGTCCATTAGGGTACTGTGAGCTACTTCCAGTTATAGCTCCAGGATTCTCTGCCTAATGCTTAGTTGCTTACACAAAATTCAGTGTACTCCACAGCAGCTTTAGTATGTAACCTGTATTTTATCAACGATGAAGCTGAAATTCACAACTTTAGCTAACAGCCTAGTTCTCTGTAGTAGAAGAGGCAAGAGGTAATCTAATGTCGAAATCTAGGTAATCTAAAGTCACTTCTCTATGTCACCCTTTTATGCCTAACCTTTTGTCCATTAGAGACAGTATCAGATAGACACAGACAAGTAAAACACTGGCTTAATAATAAACTATTTAAATAATAAATGATAAACGCTCATTTCCACCCTTATAATGGCCCGCCCAGCGTGGGTCCTGAACCCCTGACTGTTGGTGGCCAGGGACTCAAAGCAAAGGAACACACAGACAGAACAGGTGGGTTCTGCTGTCTCCACAGCCAGGAACCTCAGCGTGTTTATCAGTGCAGCACAGGGGGCGGGGTTAGCTAATCTTGGTAGGAGACAAGATTAGCTCCAGAGACACAGCATCAGGCTGTGAACACCCAGGGGAAAGCCGCAGTTGCTAGTATTTTCACATGGTGGTCTCGTGTTCATGGACACTCACACTGGGACCCCTACAGAAATTCTTACACCCATGTGGACATCAGCATTGCCAGTTTCCCATACATGGAGGCCTTGCTGTCCTTAACATGGCTGTGCCTGTGTCAACAGTGCATAGTCACTCATGACTTCCAGTCTTCATGAACACTGTCTGCAGTGTGAGGGGATCAATTTCAAAGGCAAACCCATTGCAAAAGCATTTGACAGACTGCCTGTTCATGTATGTGTATATATGTACGTGTACACACACACACACACGCACACACACACACACACACACACACACACACACACACGCAAGTCTACCTCTGCAGTCTTGGACAGCTTGGGTTATAAAAATGAGTGACCTACAGTTATGAGATTTAATCCTTTATAAAACATCCTTTGTAAATTAACCTACTCTGCTTTTCTTTAACACACTTATGTAATGATACATGATATAAAATAGTCTACCAGTTAAAAATTTCAAAATTATGAGAGATTGATTTTAAATTTCTATGACTACAAGTGTGCAACTGAAAACGGGGAAAGAAGGAAGTGTAATTACAGTTTGAGGACCTGCTTATTGACAGTGTTGTCCAACCGTGGGCAGGTGCTGTTTTAGCAGTGGGATAGGGATGGCGAACAAGCCATCAATAAGTAGTATTCACACATTTAATTAAATCCGACCATCTTCACAGTGATCAGAGGAGAATTGCCCACCTTTTTTTGCATATGGGCTCCTTGTATTTGTGGGTTTCCTTCCAGACAGGAAATTGATGAGAATCAAGAGCGCCTGTGAAGGGGGAGAGCTGTGCATTTCCACACTGACAGTTCTGGGTGAGGTGATGGTTTCCATGACCCCAATCTCTCCTGACCCCACAGGAATGTTAACTAGTATGTGTAATTTGTTCCCTTTGTACTAACACTTCAATGCCAGAAGAAAACACTGAGGGACACTTGCTTCACTGGTTGAATTTCAAATGTGGTGTTGGATTCTACACCTTTTATTCATTATGATGCAAATCACTACAGCATTCCCTTTGTTCTCTCTTCCTTTTTTGTCAGGAAATTAACTGACTTCTGTTCTTTTGGCTTTCCTACCCTAATTTCTTAGTATCTGTCCAATGTTAGCAATCAATTTCAGAATCAAGCCCAGATCTAATTTCTAACCTCTGACAACTGATATTATAGAGGCAGCCCTTAATATTTTCTCATCAGTATCTCCTGTTACTCTTCTATGAGTGATCTAATAGTCGTACAGTTTCCTAACTGCCTTGTATATATATTTTTGTTGATACTGACTGATGACTTAGTTCATGACTAAAAAGTACTTTATCAGCAACTGGACCATTATTATCTAATACGTGGTTATTTTTGACAGGGTATTGCTATGAAACCGAGACTAACCTCAAACTCAAAAACCTTATGCTGAAGCCTTTAAAATTCTAGGATTCCAGGCATACTGAGTTTCTAATGATTTTAATTAAACAAAATGAAGGCCAGAATTCATTTATAATGCTATTATTCAATGATATTTTCTATATTTAAATTTTATTCTTCATTCCTATGTGTGTGCTTATGAGTGTATGCGTGCATGCTTGTAAACTCATGTGTGCTCATGGGGGTGGGTAGGATGTGTGCATGACATTTCATACATGTGAAAGCCACAAGTGTGGGAGTCCGTTCTCCCCTACTATGATGTGGGTCTTGAAGATTGGACTCTCCTCATCAGGCTTGGTCTGCAAAGATCTTCTCTGATGAGATGTCAGGACTGCTAGAGTATCTCAGTGGTATAGCACTTACTTAGCACATAGAATGTCCCTGTGCTTAATTCTTAGCATCTCCCTAAAAACACTTTTGAGGAAGATAACAATAAAAGAAGAAAAACCTATGGTAGGCTCATTTATCCGACAGAAATAGCATTTAAGGACCGAAATATTACTGTTTATATATAACTGTAAAAAAAGGTTCCGAAGTGACCTCCACTTTTGGAAGACAGGTCAGATGGTTTTGTCCTTATCTGTGTTGGGATACTCAGTTGACATCTCACCTTCAGCAAACAAAATGACTCCAGAAAGCAGAAGGCAAGCTGGCTGCTTCGGATCCATGGAAGAAAATTTCCTGTTTTTTTTCGTTTGACCTATATATTCCAGCCTGATTGATTGAGAATGACAACAGATGCTGGAAAATGGCTCGGAGCAATAAAACCCTGCTTTTCCTAGCTTCAGGACCTGGGAAAGGGCAGCCTCCCCAAGGCAGAAGACTTTCCACAAGTTAATTTCTTGACTTGGAAACAGTATGGGAAATTGTTCCGAGTCGGACTCAGTATTTATGTTCTGAAAGATCGTCTGGGTCAGCAAAGGTGTCTGAGGACATGACGGCTGGGAACTTGTTAGCTTGTCAAGAGACCCGAGCTTACAGGATCTGAGTAGACCTTAAAATGGAGACAGGCAAGGGCCACCCCACCCCCCTACCCCCTAGAAAACAGCGTTATTAAGCTTTCAAAAGCAAGACAAGGAGTCTGGAAAGTCAAGAGAATCCGTGCCTTTTCTACCAGGGATAAGCACACAGGGTAGTGGGCCTCTCAGGACAGATGGAAGTCAAATCAAAGTGGAACATTTGTCAACATAATGAAGTTGTCCTCACAAATGAAGAGAGGTCAGAAGGTTCTCATCTGAAGTAAGCGTGCCCTACATCATAACTAAAAGAAGTTCTTGTCATTTTCGCTTCCCTACAACTTGTGAATCTATCTGTATTTGATCAAAACAGCAAAGATTTTTAAATGAAAGAATGGGACAACAAGAAAACATGATGAAAAGCGGGGTGGCTATACATAAAATAATTTTATTAAAACTAGATAAAGTGTGGACTAAATTCTTACAAAATTGGAATGCTGATTTTAGGGACTGGAGACATAGGAAAAAAATACCTTCTTGAATATGCAAGGGTGGGAGGAACAAAGTATCTGGTTACCTCCTGCAGGATGAATAGGGAGGAAATTGAACTGTCAGTGTTGCTCTCGTATGCTGTGATGAGAGCGGTCATGTACTCATTTCTAAGCGTGTTTGGGTAGTGAATCCCGCAGACAGTTTGAGTGTTTGCAAACACTGTTTTGTCCTTTCTGAAACAGTTGCTGCGGTGATGGTGTCTTGATTTTCTATGACTTTAATAATGTGCATTTATTTCTCACAATTTTTAGCTAGGAAAACAGAGGTCAGGGTTCAGGCAGATCCGTGTCTAGTACAGGCTTGTAATCTTCTTCAGACACAGAGCACTTGCTGCCTCCTCGCATGATGGAAGGAGGCAATGTGACTCCCCAAACCTCGTTAAAAGGGCCTCATTCAAAAGGATAACTCTCCTGGCTTGCTCACTTCCCAAATGTGTTGCCTCTTTTGAAATATATTCTATCTAATATTTCCCCGCTCTCTGTTTTGATCAAATCTATCTCCCATTCCACCTCTACTTACTGTTCTCCATCTCTCTTCTGCATTCCTAATGCTGACTTTGTCTTGCTCTCTCCCTTCCTCTTACCCCCTGAAGAAAACACACTGTTGTTTCCCCAGCTGTGATCAGATGTCAAGAGCAGCCTCAGACTTGGCGGGGTATCAGCCATGTTGAGTATAATTATCATATAATATGTAGGGCTTGGGAAATGCTACCATTCTCATAGGATGGGGTTGGGGTGGGGCGAGGTCAAGGGAGAAGTGAAGTCAACCTTTCTCTCTTCAGCTTCCTTCAGTCTTTCCTCCACAGAAAACCCTTGTGTTCTTTTAGGCCTGTGAACACAATTGTAGAGTCTTTTAATTATGTTCCTAGCTTAGTGAGCAGGCATAATTAAAGGGAGAAAGACCATAATTTAAAATCCTTTATGGAAATCTCAGACCTGTCATTTAAGGTTAATACACATTTTAGATGAACCAATACTCCACAGTGTGCTTTCAGGGCAATGTTTTAGAGTGGATTTGTGTTTAACACTAAGAATTGCTTCCCACGTCCTAAGTTTAGTATCTTCAGCCAATAAGCTAGAATGTTGGCAACCTTCAATACGTCTTCAGTTTTAGGAGATTCTGCTGGCATTTTGAGTATGTTGATTAGAAAACAAAACAAAACATAAAACAAACAAAACAAAATCCCGGCATGTGATTATAAATTGTTCCCGGTACTTGGAGGACTAGAATATATCTACTCCTTCTTTCTTTTCTTCCACTGTAGAGAGAGGTGCTAGCTTGTTATTTTCTCTGGCTCTCCTTTGAATCATCCCACCTCAGGCCAAGCCTTCCATGTGTAGGTGACAAATCTAATAGCTTCCATACCGTACAGGTATCAGATATTGTGCTTGCCGTGTGAGGTTCAAAGCGACAGGCGGACTGACAAATGAGCCGCGTACAAAGACAGCCACAAAACTCCTGGCGTTTTGAGAGAATGCACACCCGTAACTGCTTAGCAGTGTGCTCTGATTTCCCCATTATCTCAACATTATACTCAAATACAGAGCACATGATTGCAATATACTGAAGGTTGAAATGGACGTATTGGTAGAGAGCGATGTTTCTGAGCAATGCTTGTCACTGTGTTATCTTGCACTATAGATTATTAGTCTTAGCCACTCAATGAAAAATAATTGTATGTAAACTTCATCTTATCATCCTTTCTAGAGAAGCTTATTACATAGAAGTTAAAAGCTGCCATCCAGAAGTATATTATATGTGGATTCATAATACACAAACTTCCGAAGCGGTTTTATAAATACGATAGACTTATGCCTGCGTTTATAAACAGAGAACCAGCCTAGACAGTTTCAGACTTAATCTGTATGCAGAGGTGTTCCTTTAAGGTGTGACTACTGAATGTTCATGTTTTTAAATACCTCCTTTGCTTTGAAATCCTTTAATGCATAGAGTTCAATGAATAAAAACGTTTCGTTTTCTGCTCTAGCCGTCCAACTGTTGTAATGTGTAGCTTGCTCCCTTCAGTTACTGAAAACGACACCATTCCTTTTCTGTTACTTGGCTTTCACGTTTTGAACACTCAATTTTCTTTGAAGAATTACATTCTCAGAATGTACTTGAATGTAAAGTAGAATCCATGTAGCTAATAAAGGTCATGGTTAATATTCCAAGTGTGAGAAGGGCACAGTTTTAAAGTTTGAAGCAAACTCGCTGGCTTCATCGTGTAGCAATCAGCCGCTCTACAGATAGATTTCTTTAGAGAAACGGAAACAAGCTCCTCTGGGTTGCGTATTAACCTTAATCTCCTGGAGCATCCATTTGTAGGGTATATGCAAACACTGTGTTATTATCACAGCAAGCTGGAAAGGAATCATTTTCACTTCTAAGTCAGGGAGTGCATTCTTCTTTGATCTGGTTTCTCGAGCAGATACCATCAGCTGCAAAGGATAAAAGATATAATATGCCACAGATCTGACAGTGACACGACGTATGCATTAATCTTGGTCTTACATCTCAGTATTTTCTTCTGGACTCAAATAATAAGAAATGATCACCTCATAAATATTAAAAATCATTAACACATTCTGAAGTAATTGTTAGGTAATCTAAAGATGATAGATATTTCTTCTTTAGTTATATACTGAATGAGTTCACAGCTAAGTTATTAAAATTTAATTGAAATCAGGAACATTATGAGTTCTGATAAAAGTCTGTGTTTTGAGTTGAACTGCTCAGAGCTGTGGCATTCAGGTGACTTTTATGTGCTAGTCTGTGACTTAAAGATGTGTGGTGCTTTTTGACTTTTCAAATTCTAATCATTTCTCATCCCCGTTACAGTTTTAGGAGAACTACTTGAAAAATTTGTGCTTCTTCTCACTGAAAACCCATCTGAATGCTACTTCCCTTCAGTGGAATACACAGGTATCTTTTTAATACTGAGATGCTTAGGAAACTGGTAAGGGTGTAAACAGGTGCTATTTCCTAGTACCGTGTGTGTGGAGTACTGAGCTGTGTACGTTTTCTCATCTAAGCATTCTCTCACTTCACTCCTATATATTCCAGATATCAGTGCCCATTGCTGATTTCTGGGTTTCCTTCTGATTCTGGGACTTCATTTGTTTCTGGTCTCAGTAGAAATTTTTCTTCTTAAGTAGCATATCATCTTCTGATTTTATCATATGTCTCTTTCTCGTCTTATCTTCTGGTAATTGCCTTCTATGCTGGTCTGCTCTCTGCTGCACAGTTGCAAGACTGGGAAAGTTACAACGAAAGTTTATTTTGACTCACTGTTCTGCCCTGGCACAAAAGAAATGTAACTGGTGATGCCTCCTTGCTTCTAGGTCCCTATAGGACATCTTTTGGTCAACATTAGTCAGTGTGAGCTCATGGTCCTTCTCTCATCTGATCTCATAGAGTTCTGAAGATCCCACCTTCAAAGTGTGATAGTCACAGTAATGTTTTCTTTCT
Source organism: Rattus rattus (assembly GCF_011064425.1). Lineage (NCBI taxonomy): Eukaryota > Metazoa > Chordata > Mammalia > Rodentia > Muridae > Rattus > Rattus rattus. The sequence goes on along the minus strand of NC_046171.1, from coordinate 32,870,902 downwards.
TTTTAAAAAAAATAATCATCATTTTATTTTATGTGTAAGTGGTTTTCCTGCATGATGTATGTGTTCTCTCTCTCTCTCTCTCTCTCTCTCTCTCTCTCTCTCTCTCTCTCTCTTTCTCTGTGTGTGTGTGTGTGTGTGTGTGAGAGAGAGAGAGAGAGAGAGAGAAGGAGAGAGAGAGAGAGAGAGAAAGAGAGAGAGAGAGAGAGATCAGGTCCTGTAGAATTGTAGTTATGAATGTCTGTAAGCTACTACATGGGTGCTGCTAACCAATCCAGGACTTTGTAAGAAGAATAAGAGTTCTTAATTACTAGGCCATCTCTTCAGCCCCTCACTTCCCCCTTTTTAAGACTATATTCTAATTATTTGATAACATATTACGTCCAATTTGTGGTCCCCGAATATTCTTGAGTGGGAGACCTGCCTCAGACCACTGACCTACAGGAGGTCACACTCTAAAAGAAAACCGACCTTCTGCTTTTCAACAACTGTCACATAGTAGCGCCTTAGCTAAATGATGGACTATATGCCTCCACACCTCATATTCTGATAGGATTTTGTCTGCCTTGATTTTGTGCAGGTCTCGTGCATGCTTCCCCAATATCCAAGTTCTTATGTGCAACTTCCCTGTTGTTTCTAGAAAGTACTGTTTTCTTGTAGTTGTCCACCTATAAACTTTCTGCCCCCTCAAAGTTTCTGTGTCTTAAAGCTCTCACTTGGGATTAATCTTCAACTTTTGCTTCAGATGAGATTAAACAATAGCATTTTCCTACATCATCTAAATTAATGATTTTTAAATTTGTACCTTCTAGTCAGAGGTTCTTCTTTTTTTTTTTTTTTTAGATTTTTTATCAGCTTCCTTCCTATAATTCTAGTTGCCATATAGGAGCTTTACCTGAATGCCTGGATAGTATTGCATTTTTTAACCTCCAACTGTCAGCAAGAACTCTTTTGTGCCTCCTGACATAGACCGTCGCTCCATGTGTCCTGTCCGGGTAGGAAGTACATCTGAGTGGGAAACTATGGAGGCAACACTGATATTTGCTTTTCAATATTGCTCCTGTGTTCTACTCTACTACATCTCAAATTTACTTCAGTCTGTCCCTCATTATTCTCCTTTATGCTAATTAAGGCTAGTGTTATCTCTTGCCTAGGTTATCAATGACTCTTTGCATGGTTTTCATTTTATAGTCTGGTTACTTATTACATAGATTCATTCATTCTTTTTGTTTCTGGGGTAGTGTTTTGTTTAAGACAGAACTTCATACTGTAGCCTAAACCAGCCTTGTACTTACTTTCTTCTTCTCTCATCATCCCTATTATAGCTATAAGAGCTGCACACCCAGCAAAAATAATATTCTTTGCACATAATAAGAATGATCCTTGACACGCAACTCTGGCTCTATTTATTCCTCTCCTCCTTGATAGGTGGCTCTGACCACTGAGTAGAGTCTAAACTTCTTATGGTACCCATAGCCTTCCATTGTTCTGCTTCTTTTGTTTTCTCTGACATCATCCCTTCCTCTCGATGACCCAGTTTTATTTTTTACTGTATACCATTACTAACGGCACTGACATTCTCCTGGCCTAGATAACTGCATTTTCATTTTTTCAACAAACATATATTTGTGTATAAGCACTTTCCTAGTCATTCGGTAAGAATGTTTGTGTGGTTTGCATTTTGTAAGCATAATATGGCTTCTACATTAGAAAGACTGAAGGGGAAAACGGGGGAAAAGCAGGGGAGCCAGACAGAAAAGTCAAATGATTAAGAGGAGGGCACTGGTGGTGGAAGTCGGAAAAGCATTTATACTCTGAGTACATTGTTAACACATGTGTAATAAGACCAAGGAATAGGTTGCCTACAGGCTGTGACAGAAAGGAAGATTTTCTTCATTGTTCTGAGCTGCTGAGAAGGTAGAACTAGGATAGTTACCTGATGAAGATATTTTTTCTTGTGTGCATAGCAGCTGTGGTTGCTTGCACAAGGTCAAGCCAGTCAGCACTGAAGCATGGAGTGGGGAGGTGGTCATGGAGTCATGAACTCCAAGGTAAAGTAGAGTCAGTTTTCTTCAAGGATGTGACTCCTGGTAGGCCAGCCATACACCAGTGAGTGGCCCCACTCCTAACAGTTAATGGACAGTGTAAACTGGAGTTGATGAGTTATTGAATAGGAAAAGAACAGGACTTTGGAAGAGGTAAAGGCAGATTTTAGAGGAGGTACAGAGAACAGTGCGGGGTTGGATATGATAAAATATATTCTATGAGATTTTCAAAAAATAAAAATATTTTAAAATGAAGAATAGGATAGGAATAGGTGTGAGGTGAGGGGAAGATTTGAAGCTAGCTTTTCCTCTTGTGCTGTGTTTTGGGTACCTGTTCAAGCAGATATGCTCACTGCTCACTGGACCTGTGAATCTGGATTTTAGAGGAAAGATATGCTAGAATGATTAATCATCAATCCATCAGCTTTATATTAAAAACAGTAACACAGCTCATTGTCATTTCTGTCTCATGCTCTGACATTGTTTTTGATTCTTCATTAGGCTGCAGTCTCCTGTAGATAGTTCCTGTGTTTTATCATTATAGTGTCCTTTGGCCCTAGAATAATGTTCTTTTTGAAAATAGTTAAACAATGTATATTACTACCCATCTATACCAAGATATCCTTGCCTTCCCCTCATGATTTCTATGGGATGTACATGCATGATAACACTTAACACAGCAGCTGTCTTAAGTTTGGGCTAAGGATAAACTTGTCTTTAATCCTAGATAGAAGTTCTTCCTCTCTGCTACTGGGATTTCTTCCTACTACTGTTTGGGTGGTTATTTTATTGACTCTGGCTAAATGGCTCTATTAGTTCTCACATTCTTTTTTACCTTTGAGGTAGCACTTGATTAAATGTTTTTGTTGTTATATAAGTATCTTAGGGTTTCTACTGGCATGATAAAACACCATTACCATAAGCAACTTGAGAAGGGAAGGGTTTCTTTGGATTACATGTGCTGAATCACCGTCCAGTGAGGGAGTCCAAGGCAGGAACTCAAATCAGATAGAAGCATAGAGGCAGGAGCTGATGAAGAGTCCATGGAGGGGTACTGTTTACTGACTTGTCCCCTATAGCTTTCTCAGCCTGATTTCCTGTAACACCCAGGACCATAAGCCATGGACTGGTCCCTCCCATATCTCTAAGAAATTGGGCTTACCTATAGCCCAATTTTTCGGAAGTACTTTCTCAATGGAGGTTCCATCCCTCAGTTGACTATAGTTGTGTTAAGTTAACAGAACTAGACAGCTCTAGTCTTTCTCTTCTCATGAGTTTAATCCATAACAAGTCCAAATAGACTGATACTTAAAAACACACGGATGATTTAATAATAATTTACTTCTTGCAACATCGAATGCCAAACTGTGGAAAAGGTAAAAGAAGCTATAAGAGAATGAATTGCAGATAAAAGAGATCTGCAAAACCTAAGGCAGGTAATGGGACTGACAGTCACGGGGCTTCCTTATGGCTTAAATGTGTGCTGAGAATCTTTATAGAATGAACCTTGTAGCCCTTACCAGCTCCCGGAAGAGGAAAAACTCTTAAAACAAGGGAACCGGCAAAGGGAGAGAAACCATACGTTAGGAAGATGCACATGGGAAGGAACCTATAATTTTATGAATAAACCTTACAACTTACTTGAGACCACAGCAGTGTTTGGAAGTGACATCTGTGGCATGAAGTGTGTAGAAGAATCTAAGTTGTGGATTCCCGTGGCTAGAGCGTAGGATGGGCAGATCTTTACCATGGAGTGGAGTGATCTCCGGTTTAAACAGCTCCTCATGGTACATCGTTCTGCTAGATCATATTTTCCACAGATAATATAAAAATTATTTCTCTCTTATCAAAATACTTAAGACTGATCACTTCATGCACACGTATTTACTGCAGTCATTTCTAAGTTGTGCTGAGTGAGATCCTGGATGTTGAGTTCTTGGAATGTGTTTTGTAAGTCAGATGCATCCTGAGTGTGAATTTAACTTATTGAAAGGGGTCAGATGATTAGGTGCATACCAGAGCTTTGTAGTAAAGCCAAAAATTAAAGTGGCTTCCTGCTGACTGGTGGTTAGGAATCTATTATTGTGATGTGGTGAGACAATGCCATTTTCTCTTGGATGTGTTAAGGGTCCTCATCCTCCTGTGGTTTTAGATGGGAGGCCAATGGCTGCTATTGTCAAAATTCCGTTCTAATTACTACAAGCTGGCAAGCCCATGCTTTAATATAAAAGATGCTTCGAAACAAATTCCGGACATATTCACTGCTTTTCTGTGTTCTTTACAGTGAGAAATTGATTGTCTTTTAAAACAGCGACAGCTTTCTAAGCCCCAAGATGGCTGAAATTAGAACAGCATGGCTATCCATCTGCTGTTACTTCCCTCACAACTCATCCCACTATCAAATCTGCAAGTCTGGAAAAAACAAATTAGTTCGGCTGTTTATTCCTTCAAAGAAGGAAGAATGGAAAGACAGATAAAAGCCTGCACGTTTGCAGTCAGTGGTACACCTATGCAGATAAAAGCCTGCATGTTTGCAGTCAGTGGTACACCTATGCAGGGGTCTTTGCAAACGTTAACAGATGTTCATTTTCGTCACCTCCAGTCTCTTAAACAAACTAGGTCCCTGTAATGGCTTCTTTGCAATGTTATATTCACTGTCCATTACAAAGGAGTAGATTCACAAAAATCTCTTCTCTCTAGGTAATCTCTAGACTACGATCCCATTGTTACATTTGCCTAGTAAAATGTAACATTTAAAATTATTTTTGTTTTTATTTTATGGGTACACGTGTTTTGCCTGAGTGTATGTCTATGTACCACATCCGTGCCAGACATTTGTGATCAGCTGTGTATGTGTTGAGAATCTAACCTAGGTTCTATAGAAAAATAGCCAGTGCACTTAACCTCTGAGCCTTTCACCAGCTCCAAAAACATAAATTTTTGAAAGAGTTTTTTTATTATTACTTTTTTATGTGTATTGATATTTTGATGTTTTGCCTATATGTATGTATATGTACATACACACACACATATATATATGTGTGTGTGTGTATATATATATATATATATATATATATATATTCCATGTTTATGCATTGCCCACAGATGTCAGCAGAGGACTTGGATCCCCTATGACTAGAATTGCTTTCGTGTGCTGGGAATTCAATCCAGAACTTCTAGAAGAGCAGTGCCAGTGCCCTTAACTGCTAAGCCGTCTCTCTACCCCGTAAATATAACTTTTAAATTTAGTATATATATATATAGAAAAAGATATATTAAAAGACATATATTTTAAAAGACACACACAGATACACACACACACACACACACACACACAAAACCAACATATTCTTTTCTGTTTAATATTTGTAGCGTGTTTGCTAATGTTTTTTGCTTACCATTTGTAGAGTACACAGGAGGTATATCATGTAAAGTCACATTTAAAGAAAGAGCTATAGCACCTAAACTGATCTAATAAAGTTTAGCACACAGTGATGTGGGGACTCCTGGAAACTCAAAGTTTTAGGTATAGCTCCTTTACTTCAGGTGAAACGCTAGCACCTTTAAAGCTGACATTTGAAGTGTGTTCTTGTCACTGAGAGGTTCTGTTGTAATGCCATCTGAACAGTTGAGTGAGCCGTTGGTGGTGACTGCTGTCATAGAGGATGAAGGGGGAAACAAAGGAAGAGGAATGTGCTGTCTGTGAAGACAGCCCAGTTGAAGGGAAAGGGTAATTGCATGACCAAGGTGCTCAAACAGAAACACCTTTTCTTCCCAGAGCGTGGACTGAAGTGCTTGTGGTAGCTTGGTTACACGGTATTCAATTTATAGTGGGCTGAGCAGTGAGCACAACTTCGATTTGAAAAATCAGCAAAAGAACCTGCAGGCTAACGTGGAAGGAAGGAGGTAGCAGAGGAAATGCCTTGAGCACCTCTTTGGGGGTGAGAGCTCTTGGACTCTAGGACATACACAACAGGACATCAGGAAGCAGCCATGCAGCAAATGTTCGTCCAGTCATGGGTTTGTCCTCCAGGGCAGACATGCTTTCCTCTTCTGAAAGTTTATTTATTCCCACACTGTTGCCAAGTGCCATGCAGAATAGATGTGCTCTCTTCTACCCTGGCAGTATGTGCTTGCTTTGTAAACCTAAGACAGAGAAGGCATTCCCAGAGTGAGAGATCGCAGTCCGTGTTAAATAAATGTTGTCAGGTTATTCTGTTTTCAGAGTATATTTATAATTACAATGGTTGATTATTTTAAATAATTTTCCTAGGAAGCTAAGACCTTAGTTTGAGTCAAACATTGTTAACTGAAAGGTATTAAGCATTAAGTCACTGCCCAAGGCCTTTGTGACTTAGGCTTTCCCAACGATTCAAGTAGGTAGGAGAGTTTTAGTTTCAGAAAAATGCTTCTACTCTAATACCTGCTTCCTTCTCTAGCTCTCCACCAGCTTTTTACTATTTTTGTTTACATGTATGTTTGTGTGTATGTCTGTATGAATGTATGCCACATGAGTGTATGCTCACAGAGGCCAGAAGAGGACACCAGATTACCTGGAGCCGAAGATACAGGCAACTGTGACCCGGCCACCATGGGAGTGGGCTCTTTGGCCGCAGCTTGACAGCTAGAGCTGAGCTTTCTCTTGTTGGTCACTGGGGTTTCGTTGTTGGGTCATTACTTCCTCAGTCAGCTCTGGGCACCTGTTCTGTCTTCTACATTCTCTCATGCAGGAAGTGTTACTCATCAGAACATTCATTTTACTTCATTTTAATTTTGAGAAAATCACTTGCTGTGTAACCCACGATGACCTTGGAGACTCCCTGACTCAAACTCCCAGTTTCTGGGATTACAGAAATACAACACCCTCACATGATTCAACCTATGTTTTTAATCGTTAAATTTTTCTTATTTTTCCACAACATTTCTTTTCATTTTATTTGTAAAGATTTTGCTTCTCCCTCAATAAGTTACATTTGGTCCAGGGTTATACATGAATGTTTCTTTCCAGGAACCTTTATAGGCTAATATTAATGTCTTCTTCTTACGAAAGTGTTACAATATATGTCAAATGCAAGTCAATAACTTGCAATAAATGCAAGTAATAAGCTCTCCATTAATTTACATTCCAAAACCATTTTGGGGTAAGGGGTAGACTTCTTCACTCATGTTTTGAAGACTTAAAAAAATTAAATGATTTTTTTCCATAGGATTTTACTCATGTCAAAGTTCGGTTAAAGATCCTTTTCACAATATTTGATTTAAAAATACCAAGTAGTTGATATTCACTCCCGTATTTTCAGTGCCTCCCATGCTTTGAAACACCTTTTTGATGTTAACTGCAACCTTTATTAAAGTGAAAATTGTCTAGTAAACATGACTGACCACTTGTACTAACATCTAAACTTTACACGTACAGAGTGTGGACCTCAACCATAAGCTCAAGAGATGATGGCGTAGAAGCATAAAGCTAAAATGACAGAGGAGTGCCCCACCCCCTGCAACTGAATCCACTAGTCTTCAGTGACTGACACTTGCTCTTCTTTCCAGTTAAAAACACCTCGGTGGATTTTGATGCACAGCTGTAATGGGGAGCTGTTATCTTTGGACGTTAGCAGGGTTGGTTTTATTTCTGTTTGATTGTTTGTTTTCATAAGAAAGTACAGTCAAACTAGACCTTGGAAATGAGTTATTCACCCTGGAGAGCGATAAGGCTTCTCTCCACGCAAACAGCCACCCCAAGCTCAGCACCTTTTATTGCATAAAGAGCGATGACAGAACTGATTTTCAGTGGGTTTTCTATTTACATTTTATATGTTAGCCCCTTTCCTGGTTTCCCCTCCAGAAACCTGGTGTCCCCTCCCCCTGCTTCTGTGAGGGTGTTCCCTCACCCACCCACCCACCGACCCACTCCCTCCCACCTCCCCATCCTGACATTCCTTTACATTAAGGCATCCAGCCTTGACAGGACCAAGGGCTTCTCCTCCCATTGATGCCTGACAAGGCCCATCCTCTGCTACATATACAGCTGAAGCCATAGGTCCCTCCCTGTGTACTCTTTGGATGGTGGTTTAGTCCCTGGGAGCTCTGGCAGGTCTGGTTGGTTGATATTGTTGTTCTCCTTATGGGGTTGCAAACCCCTTCAGCTCCTTCAGTCCTTTCTCTAACTCCTCCATAGTGCACCCCATTCTCAGTCCAGTGGTTGGCTGTGAGCATCCACCTCTGTATTTTTCAGGCTCTGGCAGAGCCTCTCAGGGACAGCTACACCAGGCTCCTGTCAGCATGCACTTCTCGGCATCAGCAATATTGCCTGGGTTTGGTGGCTGTATATGGGCTGGATGCCCCGGGTGGGACAGTCTCTGGATGGTCTTTCCTTCAGTCTCTGCTCCACACTTTGTCTCCATGTTTCCACCTGTGAATATTTTTGTTCCCCCTTCTAAGAAGGACTTGAAGCACGCACACTTTGGTCATCTTTCTTCTTGAACTTCATGTGGTCTGTGCATTGTACCTTGGGTATTACAAGCTTTTGGGCTTATATCCACTTATCAGTGAGTGCACACCATGTGTGTTCTTTTGTGATTGGGTTACCTCACTCAGGATGATATTTTCTAGTTCCATCCATTTGCCTAAGAATTTCGTGAAGTCATTGTTTTTAAAAGCTGAGTAGTGCTCCATTGTGTAGATGTACCACATTGACAGAACTGATTTTCACATAACCTTTGGTGGCATAGGCATTGAGGCAACATCTCTCACCTCATTGTTTAACTGCTCCCTGCTCCCCATTGATGTGGAGGACCTTGTGTCTAGGCGGAAGCCACCATGACTCATAAAACACAGGCATGGGAAAAGCCTTTGCCCTTTCCTCCTCTCCTGTTAAGCGAGGTGTCTGAGGCAGGGCTGGTAGTACATATCTGTAACCTGGTATACAGGAAGCCAAGAAACAGGAGTACTCACCGTAGGTTCCATGCCAGTCCAGCCTGTAGAGTAGGAGTTCATTTCAAACAAATTTAAAAGCTACATTCACTGTATTTTCCATAAGGGGAATTTTAGCATTATTTCAAGTGTTAGTGAGGGAGAAGTTTTATTTCTCATGTCAGGTAATGCAGTCTTATATGTCCTAGAATTTCCAGTGTTATCTAACTTATAGCAGTTCTGAAAATTATATTATTTTCACATATTTTCCATGGCTATTAGGAACATATCACATTTTAAATTTTGGTTTTTAAATGTTACATATTCAGTTTTATTTTCGCAAAAAAAGTTAAACTTTACAAAATTAGATGTTGTCACCCACAGCAGAGCATGACAATTTTATATTCCTTAAATTAGAGAACTAAAGCATAGGGTGCCATAAAATAAAGGCTCAGCCTTAGATACTAACACAAAGCATCAGAATGTTTCTAGTTTCTACATAGACTTCCCTGATTGTGTTGTAGTAAGCATGTGTATGAATATACCCAACTTATGGCTGCATTTTAAGAACTCATTAGCAACTGAAAATTGGAAATTATAGTCAATGCATAAATGATGATAGCTTTAAAAGTATTGGAATGAGAAATGAGTGTGTGTATATTATGAATGTATGTATGTATGTATGTATGTAATATGTATGGGTGTATATGTATACATATATGTATGTTTATATATGTATCTGAGTGTGTACCTGCATGTATGTGTGTACATGCATGTGCCTCTGTGTGTGTGTATGTGTGTGTGTGCATGTGTGTGTGTGTGTGTGTGTGTGTGTGTGTGTGTGTGTGTGTGTGTGTGTGTGTGTGTGTGTGTGTGTGTGTGTGTGGTTGGTACCAAGTAATGGAAACCTAAGTCAAACTTATCCTGTGCAGAAAAAGGAACAGAAACATGATCTCACAAATAGATCAGACCTAAGCTTAGCGCTGTCTCTTATTTCTCTTTACAATCGATACATTTTCTTCTACCAGAGCCCCAAGGGTACCTTATAGGTTCATGACATATAGGAGCTTGGAATTCTTAGAGATTGCATTGCTTCGAGTTGCCGTTCTACTGATTGATCACTACTATGGGAAGGGCAGAGCGGGCCTCCTCCACCAGTGGAAGTGTATCTACTAACTCAGTGAAAACTATAAATAACAAGGAACACTAGGCTCTGGGAACTGAAGCCTAATTCCTGTCATTAGAAACCAAATTAATAAATTTTACTGACTGGATCCCAGTATAGATAAGACTCAGCTATAGTTTACCAGAAACTAACCCAGCATCGTATAAAAGGTGGTTTTAAAAGTTGTATCTATTGCTATGGTGTCTATTACAGTGTAGGGATACCCATGCTCTACTGTGCACGTGTGGGGGTCAGGAGACAATTTTGTGGAGTAGGTTCTCCTTTCTACCTTTACTTGGATTCCAGGGTCAGGCTCAGATGCTCTGAACTTGCTGAATCATCTCAATACTGCCTCCCGTTCTAAGCAATAACATTTACTTTTGCTTGGTTTTTCTTGCCATTCACTCCAAATTTGGCGTGGTCAGCATCCAGTCTAGGTTTCCAGGGACTGGAGAAGCTCCTGCAGCATGAGACTTTCAGGGATTCAGCAGGTGAAGTGGGCAGGCAAACCAGGATGCACTGGTTCCTTTCCTGCAAGCACAGCACAGAAAATCCATTGCTGCTGGTCTAGAAAGTCAGTATTCAATAGCAGTGACCATCAATTCGTCCTTGCCTATCTCTAAAGACCTAAACTCTACTCCCATTTCAAGACTTGAATCAAATGCCACTTGTCAAGCAGCTGAAAGAAACCTCTTCTTCCTTGGGGTGTTCATCCAGTGTTTCCTCTGCACCATTCTTCTTCTGCTTGAAACTTTGAAACACCTTCATCAGTGATCTGTGTTTGTGTTTTCTCTCTGACACCACATGAGAAGTTCATCCAGTGTATGGTATTTCATTTTATCCTTTATTCCTATGACTTCTTCACACTGTTCCCCACTTTATCAGAAGTGACTCATTACTAGGGATGAATGAGTCTGCATTTGAAGCAGATTCTACCAGTAGTAGGAGATATCCCCATATGCTATGAATGGGAAGCACAGTAACAGCAGGATCAGAGAATCTCTCTTTCCTTCCTCACTGCCAATGACTCCCTTCACAGTGGTCATTCCTGTGCAGAAACAGCATTTGTTTATGTGCATAGACACAAGACTTCCTTCATGTAGAAGTAGAAAATTTCAGCTAGCTCCTGAGTGGTATCTAACTATCTTTTATTCACCCTAACTCTGTCATCCAGTGTGTCTGAAAACTAGTCCAAACTGTCGATCTCTCTTGACCCTTTTGTAGTTTTTGGTAAATGATCACAGTCCCTACTTCACAAAGAAAATCTAACCTGAAAAGAGAAACCTAGTAACTCAACCCTAATGGAATGTTATCTAGTAAAAGTTGAATCTGGTCTACGAAAGATTGTGTGTGTGGGACTGAGGACTGAACCAGGAGGCAAGTATCTTAACATGAGCTATTTATCTTAGCCCTTAAAGATTTTTAAAATTTATTCTATGGAAACTTATAATTTATAGGATGTATTTTATTCTTATCCATTTACAGCTCCCTCCAACCTTCTCTCATGCCCCTATCCTGTCTCATTCCCACCATCATGTCACCTTTTTATTATTTTAACCAATAACCCCTTGAGTCTGATTAGTGCTACCCATATGTGATTGGGTATGCGGACATCTATTCAGGCATGAGAAATGTCTTAGGGTTTCCATTGCTGTTCAGAGGTTCAGTCCGTTATCATCAAGGCGGGAAGCATGGCAGCTGGAGAGAAGGAGCTGAGAGTTCTACATCTTGTTTCAAAGGGTACCAAGGGAAGGCTTGACTTCCAGGCATGTTGGAGGAGGGTCTTAAAGCCCAAACTCATAGTGACACGCTTCCTCCAACAAGGCCACACCTCTCCCTGGGCCAAGCACAGCACAACAGGAAACAGACCCTGTTCTCAAAGGAGTCCTCTCTCTCTCTCTCTCTCTCTCTCTCTCTCTCTCTCTCTCTCTCTCTCTCTCTCTCTCTCTCTCTCTCTCCTCTCCACTGTCACTAGTTTTTCTTGGGGTGGGCTTCATCTCCATCCTCTATCCATGCTGGAATTTTGATTGTCTTGATCGTGTGAAAGGTTTTGTGCAAGTGATCACAGCTACTTCAAGATGGTATGTAAGTAACTGTCATGTCTAGAAGTCAGAGCCTTACAGGACTTACTGAAAGATTTCAACGTATGTGTTAGGAGGCCATGATTATATATACTTGTCGTTCAGAATTTTATATAAGCATTATGTGATGAAACATTGTATTTTAGATTACTTCTTAATGTCTTATAGCTTTCTATACTTTGTTCATTTTTCATTGTTTTACACCAAATAATGTAATCATTTTACATGCTTTTTGCTTCATTTGGTTTTGGGGAGAAGGACTTATGTAGCCCATGCTGGCCTTGAACTTACTTTGCCTTTGAAATGCTAATTCCTCTGCCTATGCCTTCTGAGTGCTGATAAATATGTGTCCCACCTCTCTGTTTTTACATGAATTTTGCAGGATAAAAGTTCTTGGAAAGTTTTCTGTTAATTTCTGTGAAAATATAAGTGGCAGCTCCTAAAAGAACAAATTCATCAGCATTTCCAAAATTCTCATTAAAATATGCAAAAATATTGCTTTCATCAATTTTCAATTAACATGTGATTATTGTGCAGACTTTTATACATTTTCATAAGTCCTTTTTCTATTGTTGTTAGCTACTGATGCAAATGTGAAGAATGAGAGTCTCTCATCTGTGCAGCAGCTTGGCATTAAAATGGCTGTCAGGTATGTAGGGAAATGTCTCTTTCAGGAATCCCTAGAATTCACCAACCTGATGTGTGCTTAATAACATCCAAGTATTTAGTAGACTTTAAATGCAGAGTTTATCCCTCACAAAATGATAGCATTATCTTTGAGGATATTGGCACATGATTAAGTTACCTCGGGCTGTAATTTAGTTACAGCTCATTATTATTCCAGAAGCTAATTAGTGTGTTTCTCTATGACTGTCAGGTTTTTTTGTATCCTCCAAAAAAAAAAAAAAAAATCAACATTGCAAAGATGAGCATGCTATGGTACAGTCATACATCTTCTGAAACATGATTTGTTCTAGTAGTTAGGGGACAGCGAGGACAGGCACCTTAAGGGTAGATTGAGAGATTGAGAAGTTCAAATAAGTGAACGAAAATTGTGATAGTTTGAGTGTTTAAAACTCATATATTAATTTTCAAAAGAAGTGAGTGTACTGTATTATGAACCTCCTTTCCTTGTTCTTAATGAACCTCATTTAATATGAGATTATTAATTGTCCCATTATAATTAGAGGGTCATCTTTTGAGTCAGATCTAAGAAGGCACATGTGAGAGCTACTAAACCCCTGGAGTCTTATTATATAAATGGCCACTACAATGAAAATCCTGGCATGGATTCCAGAGCATTCACCTATGTCAGATAACTGTTTTGATTATGATATGTAACTCCATATATGTGTTTAATAACAGTATTTTATATTGATACATTTCCAATGAAATGGAACCTACAGACTACATTAGTAGCCTGCTCACATATTTTAACTCAATGTAATTTCTTATTCATAGAAAGTAAGTGAAAAATACTGAATGATGTAGAGTTTGGATATACTGGGGTATGGTCCAGTTACTGTCCTGTAGAATCTCTGAGATAAATGGTGGCAACAAAACCATTAAACATGACTAGCAATGTTGCCACTAAGGAGAAGACTTTCTAAACCGCAGACCAAGTAAGGTCTTAGTAAGGTTGGAAATGGTACAAATGTAGTGTTTCCCCTTGATGACAATACACACATTCAGTGTGTTAAAAATATATGAACTTAGAACTTAGATAAAAGAAATTAGTTTCACTTAATTATAGTGCTTGATTCATGGAAATGCTAAGATATTTCAAGTTATGGTTCATCATTGCCCTAGTTTCAATTCAAAATGCCCAAATTCCCCTCAATATCCAATACTAGTCAATGCTTCCAAAGTTAGTTCTTAATTTAACATTCCATAAAACTAAACTCTGTATTCTGTGCTTTAGATTAATTTCAGAAAAAATCAATACATTCATCTCATCTGTCATATATTATCATGTTATTTTCTCATTACTGTTCCACCGTCCTAGAAAGTTAACGATCGCTATGCTGATCCAAACGTGCTGGAATGATCGGGAATGACTCCCGAGTAGCGTGCTTACTGTAGTCATCCTAGAAGTAGAGTCTTCAAAACTCCAGACCTTGAACTCTCAAGAGAAATACACTGTGATGGATTTCTGAAAGTGCATTTTCAGGGAGGTTGCTAATGGATTTCTGGGTTTTGTGGATCTTTAACATAGGTATGGGAAGTTTCTCAACTTGTTAAAAGATGGTGCCGAAAATGATCTTGCTTTGGTCTTAAAGCACTGTGAGAAATTCCTGAAACAACAGCAGTCGCCGGTCACGTCTTCTCTCCATATCCTTTTTGAGTGGATTGATGCAGAACTGAACTGTCTTCCTGTGTTATCCATAGTTCTTTCATAGGAAGTGTTAGCACACTGTGTAGTTTATTATACTGAATCATTGTATTATCTTTTTCTGTGTTTTGAACATACATTGTATTAAATTGACCTATGATCCTTAGATTCAGCTGTATTCACCAAATCTTAAACTGAGTGAAGTCATTCTGAAGGCATTTTCAAACAAACCCAAGATGTTAAAAAAAGCAAGCAGGCTACGTAGACATAAGTAGAATTAGAAGGCTGCTGCTTTCTGCAGTATATTTATTTCATTTGAATTGGTATTCAGAAATGGAGTTTGCTTTAAGAAAAAATATAGTAAGTATTTGCACTGCTGAATCCTAAATTTAAAGATTTTGCTTTGTTGTTCTAGTCACTCAGCAAGTCACTCACATAAAAACACATTGTCCTCTGATAGATCGACATAGAGAATGTTCCTGCAGCAGCTTTTCCTCTGGTAGGTAACGCTGGCTCCTCCCCCACACATAATCCAATGATACATTAAAGGAACGATGGTGCCACTAGTTTTTCATATATAAATTTAACCCTAACAGCTTCAGCGTCTTCAGTTATCAATGCTTATAAAACAACTGGAGACAGTGATTACTACATGCAATGAATATTTCCTTGTATTCATGAACTGGTGTCTCTCCTCAGAATGTGTGAAAGTTCCTTGACCATGCTGCAGTGTGCCTTCAAGGAAACTACACAGGCCATGACTGGTTTGTGTCTTCTCTGTTCATCATAATGCTTGGGGACAAAGAGAAGACATTCCACTTTCTCCAGCATTTCTCCAGGCTTCTGACATCTGCCTTCCTTTGGGTACCAAGGCTACATATGTCAGTAAGTAAAGATCTGTTTTTAAAGGAGAGTTGACTTTAAGAAACATGACATTTGTCTTAGTTAGGCTTTTACTGATGGGAACAGACACCATGACCAAGTCAAATCTTGTAACAATATTTAACTGGGGCTGGCTTACAGGTTCAGAAGGTCAATCTTATCATCAAGGTGGGAGCATGGCAGCATACAGGCAGGCATGGTGCAGGAGGAAATGAGAGCTCTACATCTTCATCTGAAGGCTGCTATCAGAATACTGGCTTCCAGGCAGCTAGGATGAGGGTCTTAAAGCCCACACCCACAATGACACACCCACTGCAAAAAGGCCACACTTCCTAATAGTGCTACTCCCTGGGCCAAGCATATATATAAACCATTGCAACATTTAACTTTATTAGAATATTGTTATATATATTATATATATGTATATGTGTATATATGTATATATTTATATGTATATCTGTATATAGTGTATATGTGTATATTAATAGAGCTTTTATCTAATCTCGTCTTTGGCAGTTTCATGGATATATAGTATATTATGATAACTTTCAAGTCTTTTCATATCTCCCACTCTGTAACTCACCCCCTCCTGCCTACAAGTTCCTTGCCCATATTCAGAGCCATTGTTCTTGTTGTTGTTGTTTTGTGACCCTGTTTGCCTTCCTTACCAACAGCACATAAGAAGGCATCTGATATCTTGAACTTGGATTTTTTTTGCTTAATAATCCATTGCTTTTAAGAACAGCATTATCCCTACATGCAAGGTATCTTCCCTTCTAACTTAAAAAAAGCTTGTGTTACTTCATTGACTTGCAAAGTTGTATGAATATTTCTATGTTTTCATACCTCTATTGTTTTGCTTAGCCCTCTTGCTCTACCATTTGGGTTCCCCCGGTTGCTTAGAGCTTTTACGTTTTCACTATAGAAGCATTACAACCCATTGCTTAGATGTACTCAAGGTATTTATGAGGCTATTAATAGAATTCTTTCTTTAATTCTGCTCTCAGTATATTTGTTAGTGGTATACAGAAAGCCTGTTGAGTCTATAAGTTGATTTTGTATTCTCTTACTTTTCTGAAAGTTTTTATCAGCTCTGACAGGTTTTTGGTGGAAATTGTGGGGTTTCTTATACACGGAATCACCTCATCTGTGAGGAAGGATGCTTTGTCTGCCTTTCTGTTTGAATCTTTTATTTCTCTCTTGTCAAATATCTCTAAGACTTGAATTATATTGAATAGGAACAAAGAGATTCTTGTTTCCAATTTCAATGGAAGTACTTTGAATTTTTCTCCATTTAGCAAGATCTTGGCTATAGGCTTCCTATATATACCCTATGTCATACTGGTATATATATTCCATCCCTACCAATTCTCTCTAGGGATTTCATCAAGAAGTGATTTTGAATTTTGCTAAAGACTTTTTATGAATCTGTTATCATATGACTTCTGTCTTTAAGTTTATTTATATGACTTGTACATGTTGACCCAGCCCTGCATTTTGGGAACAAAGTCAATTTAATCATGGCGAATGAATGATCTTTCTAATTTGTTCTTGTATTCAATTGGTAATGTACTTTGTTGAATTTTTTATATTTATTGTCATGAGTGATATTGGTCTATTGATCTCTTTCTTCATGTTGTGTCTTTATCTGCTTTGGGTAGTAGATCAATATTGGCAAAAGGAGTTAGAACTGATCACTATGTTTCTATGATATGAGGTAATTTGGATGATGTTGTTCTTTAAAAGTCTGGTAGAATTCTATTGTGAGTCCATCTGGCCCTTTATTAGTTACCATTATTACATAAATCTCTTTGTTTGTAGAGGTCAATTTTGTTTAAGTTTAATTATTACCTACATATAAGTTTCGTGGGCGATGTGTCTAGAAATCCATCCATTTCTCTTAGGCTTTTCAATTTCATGAACTATAGGTTTTAAAAGTATGCCCTTATAATTGTCTAGATTATATTTAATGTGTCATTATGTCTCCCTTTTCATCTCTGATTTTCTTAATCTGAGCCTTCTCTTCTTTAATTTTGGTTGATTTGGCTAACAGTTTGACAATCTTGTTTATATTTTCAAGTCCATGCTTCATTGATTCTTTATGTTTTGTTTGTTTCATTAATATCTTTCCTGGCTTGAATTATTTCTTCACACCTACTTTTGGGTTTAATATGTTTTTGTTTCCTAAACTCAAAAAGAATATAATTAAGTAACTTGCTTTCTCTCTTTTTTACAATAACAAAAAATATTTTACTAAAACATAAGATTTACAGAAGATTACAGACAAGCCATACAAAATGGTCACAAGCTTTTTCTTCCTCTTTTGGGGGTGGGGTGGGGGATGGAGAATCTACACTTGACAGCAAAGTCACAATGTTATTAGTGAGGCTATGATTTTATTTAATGTTCCCATTTTGGATTAGACAATCAAGCTTGTCCATCTACAGCGTCTAAAGTCAGACTTGGCTAGAGAGCAGATTCTAAAACACTAGTTAGCTGAACTTAACCACTGCAATTAGATCCCTTAAGAGAGGGGAGGGGAAAGGAGGCCATGAAATTAAAATAAAACTACTTTCCCCCTAAAAAATAAAATAAAAACACCTATGCCCCTGGCAGCTAACTCTGACACCTGCCCTCATTCACAGTGTTGTACTTAGACCATGATGGGGTAAGGGATCAAAGCAGAGAGCCCTGCTTCTCAGCATCTCTCAGCAACCCGGGTGATGTTTCCAGCCTCTGCTCATGCTTACAACAGTGAACAGCACAAGACAGATTTGCTAATGTGTGTGTGATCACCAAAGAAGAAGATGCCTGGCCTTTAATCCTGTAATGTTTCTAAGACTGTGTCCACTAAATGCAAACAAAAAAGGAAGAAGTCTTTGCAGAACAGAAGTGGTGTACACTTAATGATCTGATCGACTTAAAGATTGTTCATGGCATATAGCCTAGTCCATGCTCTCACTGTTGGGCTTTGTCGCTCTTTCACTTCTAGGCTACGTCATTTGCTAATGGAGCATCTGGATTTGGAGCACTTAACAAAGCCTAGATTGATAGCAGAACTGTTCGGATCTGCAGTGCTGGGGACCACTTATCTTTCAAAATATCTAAACATATTCTTCCCAACTTGTCTACATTAGGATGATAAATATTGGTCATGATACATACTTTAGTGCTGCCATTGGGTATTCTTCTGGAAGGAATAGTTCAAGTTTAAAAGTCCCTCCCTCAAGGGGGAATCCTGGGGACCAGCAATGACCACATGAAAATAACAGGCTTCGCTCTCATCTGGTTCTGCTTTAATGCCAGGAACTGGTTCTGCTAGCAGACGCTGGGTTTCCTTGATGATCCTGCGGGGCAGTCCGGCCATCTTGTCAGATCCCGAGTTCGACCTCTGCTCTTGTCTCCAGCTCTGCTCGCCTCACGCACGAGTGGTCTCTCTGATTTTTAATGTAGTTATATAGGACTATGATCTTGCCTTCTAAGATTACTTTGATTATATCATGGACATTTTACTGTGCAGTCCTTCCATTTCATGTTATCCCGGAAACTTAATTTTTTAATCTTGATTTCTTCCATGACCCATCAGTCCTTCAGTAGTGAATTATTTAATCTCTATAATGTCTTATTTTCTGAAGTTTTTTAAATTATCAATTTCAAGCTTTATTAGTTTGCAGTCAGACAGAATTTATAATTTCAGTTTTTATGAATTTGTTGAAAGTTGAATTACTCCTCAGGATGTGGTATATTTTAGAGAAAGTTTTGTGGATTCGATAATACTTGGTGAGATACTCTGTGGACACTCTCATGTTCATTTGATCTGTGGTGTTTCTGTGTTTTTCTTTTTTCTTTGTCTTTCCTCTCTTTTTTTTTAATGGATGACATGACCTTTGGGAAAGTTGAGTATTAAAATCACCTACTGTTACTGGGTTGGGTTTGGTCTGTTTTTTAATGCCTAGTAGTATTTGTATACATACGTATTTGATATATTTATGTCCATAATTGTAATGTCCTATTAGTGGGTTTCCCCTTGATAATAATGAAGTATCTTTCTTTATCTCATCTGATTAGATTTGCTTTGAAATCCATTTACTCAGACATTAGAATAGTCATGGTTGCTTGTTTCCTGGTTCTGATCGTTTAGAATACTTTTTTCTATTATTTCCCTGCAAGGTAAAGTCCACAATGGAGATGAGATACTGTTTCTTATACATAAAACATAATAGTTGATCCCATTTTCTAAACTGGTTGGCCAGTCTGTGTAACTTGATCAGGGAATCAAGTCCACCAATATTTGAGGTTATTATTGAATTTCTGTCATTTTGATATCATGGTGTTTTCTTGACCTTCTTTCCATAAGAACTATCCTAATAGAGATATCTTTACTTCCTCCTTTCCAATTTGTATCCCTTTGACGACCTTTTGTTGCCTAACTGCTGTGCCTAGAACTTCAGGTACTGTATTGAGTAGATAGGGAAGAGAGGGAGCCCGCCTTTTCTGTGGTATTAGTGGGATTGCTTCAAGGGTCTCTCCATTTAGTTGGATTTTGACTGTTGGTTTGCTCTTATTATATTTAGGCATGGACAGTGAATTCTTATTCTCTCCAATACTTTTAAGATGAAGGGGCATTGAATTTTGTCAAAGACTTTTTCAGCATCTAATGAGATGATCATGTGGGTTTTTTTCTGTGAGTTTGTTTATATAGTGGATTACATTGACAGATTACCATATATTGAACCATCCCTGCATCCTTGGGATGAAGCCTATTTGATCATGGTGAATGATTGTTTTGCTGTGTTCTTGGATTCAGTTTGCAAGAATTTTATTTACTATTTTTCATCAATATTCATGAGGGAAACTGCTCTGAAGTTCTCTTTCTTTGTTGGGTCTTTGTCTGGTTTAGGTATCAGTGTAACTATGGCTTCATAGAATGTGTTGGGTAGTGTTCCTTCTGTTTCTATTTTATGGAATAGTTTGAGAAGAATTGGTATTAGGTAGAATTCTACACTAGAGCCATCTGGCCCTGAGCTTTTTTGTTTTGTGTTGTTGTTGTTCTTGTTGTTGACAGACTTTTAATGACTGCTTCTATTTCCTTAGGGGTTATAGGACTGTTTAGATGGTTTATCTGATCCTGATTTAACTTTTGTACCTGGTATCTATCTAGCTGAAGGAGTTTATAATCCGATAGGAAGAACAATATCAACCAACCAGACCCCCCAAAGCTCCCAGGGACTAAACCACCAACCAAAGAGTGCACATGATGTGGGGGGTCCCATGGCTCTAGCTACATATGTAGCAGAGGATTGCCTTATCTAATATCAATGGAAGGGGATACCCTTGCTCCTGTGGAGGCTTGATCACCCAGTATAGGGGAATGCTAGGGCACTGAGATTGAGTGGGTGGGTGGGTGTGGAGAATTCTCATAGAGGCAGGGGGAGGGGGAGGGGGAGGGTATGGGAGACTTTGTGGAGGGGAAACTGGAAAGGGGAATAACATTTGAAATATAAATAAATAAAATAACAAATATAAATGAATTATTAAAAAAGCTATTCTAATATCATTTATTTCTCTTTGTTGCCTCCCATATAATCTTATCCTTTATTTTATTATTTAATCTTATTCCCTCCAGCATTCTCTATGGAGCTGGGTTTAAGTATAAAGTCTCTTAGCTTGTTTTTGTTATGGAAAGTATTTCTTTCTTTTTCAACTAGGGTAGTTTTGCCATGTTAGTAGTCTGGATTGACACCTGTGGTCTTTTAGAACTTGAATTACATTGCGCCAAGCCCTTCTGAATTTTAAAGTTTTAATTGCAAAATCAAAATCAGCTGGTGGCCCTGCTCTTATATCTGCCTTAGCCTATCTCTTTCAGCTTTGAATACCTTTTCTTTGTTCTGTATAAAGTAGTTTTCTAACTAAAATAAGTCACAGGGCCTTTCTCTTTGGGTGCTATTTGGTGTTCTGTGCTTCTTGTACCTATACAGGCATTTCTCTCCCTACATTTAAAATTTTCTCTCTGTAATTTTATTGAAATATATTTCTATATTATTATACCTGGAATAATTCTTCTCCTTCTATGCCCACAATTTATAGATTTGATCTTTTTAAAGATTCTGCATATTTTCTTCACCCATTTGCTTGTTTAAAATAATTAGCATTTGGCATTTTGTCATTCACACCATCCACTCTCTTGGCGCATCTTTCCATTGAGAATTTTTTTATTAGAATGGTGGAAATCTTCATGTCAGTTTGTGTGTTCCTTGCTATTTCACTTTCATGGAAGTCTATTTTCACATCCTGCATTGTGCAGCTTGTTTCACTCAGCCCTTTGTGTTTCCATGGCTATCAATCAGGAGTTTATTTCTGTCTTGACATAGACCTCAAAAGATGAAAGAAAGAAAGATAGTAGATAGATAGATAGATAGATAGATAGATAGATAGATAGATAGATAGATTCTATTGCAAGACGGAGAAATGGAACCGGAAGTGAAGACCTCAAAAGATGAAAGAAAGAAAGATAGTAGATAGATAGATAGGTAGATAGATAGATAGATAGATAGATAGATAGATAGATAGATAGATAGATTCTATTGCAAGACGGAGAAATGGAACCGGAAGTGAGCTAAAGCTTCTTCCCTTTTAGCTTTCGTAGTCCCGGAAGGGGCAATGCAGGCTTCCAGTGTGGATCAGGGAATGCATCAGTGACTTTGATCAACTGGTGAGATGTGGCCACTGGTGTGCAATGATAGCACAACTCTTGGGGTAATCGACTGTCCTTATTGGACACAAGACCTACCTCACAGGAGAGGATATGCACCTAGTACTGTAAACCTGATCAAAACTTCATGGTTCTTAGGAGGTCTTTGTCCCTATGGGATCTACAACTGCTACTTAGCTAAAGTGACATGGTATAAAACTCATTTCTAAATCTATATGTTAAACCATAAAAAAAATGATATTTTTAGTCTAATCAGAGGATCCCCTCTTTGCCAGGAATGGTGACTACTAAAGGGACTCGTAGCTGCTTATCATGCTGAGAATGAGTGATGGTGATAAGGTTAAGTCTAAGCAAGACATTTAGGGTACTTCCCTCTAAGGCTCGGAGAAGGTCATATTACCAGAGCTAGAAAGATTGGAAGAGCCAAGAGACAGACAGAAGAGCACGCAGTTTTCAGTCCACAATGCAGTACTCGATGTATGGATCTCGTGACAGCTGGAGTTGCCTGTACTGGGCCTGCACAAGACTGAACCTATCATCAGTCAACCATAGATCAAGGTGGAGCTCATGAGGCCCAACTTGTCATAGCTTAAACTACTGGCCATGAGTTGATGCTAGGGAAGGACCAGTTATCGTCTTCAGAGTTGTGCTTATCCATTAATGAACATGGGTTCCAAATCCAGCATCACACAGACTGCCCTGGTTAAAGTCAGTCATAAAACAAAACAAAGGTGTGAGTGTGTGAGAGGAACGTGAAAGGAAGATGGCCCGATAGTTGTGGGAGGACATAGGATAGGATAAAAAGTGGAAGTAGCACACACACACAGTACATACCACGGTACCGCCAAAGGAAAAACTTAAGAAAAATTATAATCTGAATAATTCTCATCAGGTTCTCCTAATCTTTTCTTCTCCTCATTGCTATAGCATTCACCGTCTGCTAATATATTATTTATTACCATATTCCTCATCTATATGCTTTGCTGTTTGCCCTAGGAGCACAAGTTTCCGTTCTATTCACTGACACAGCCCCCTTTGTTCAAAAGTTAGAGCCTCTTTTGACTACTCTATAAACATGTTGAATGTGAATTAGTATTTAAATTGGATCATGTTTGCGACAGTTGACTTTCATGACTTTAGAAAAAAATACCAGAAAAAATACTTGATTAGATAATTAGATAAGCCTTCTTACAAATGCTATAAAGAAATTAGATTTAAAAAAAAAAGTTTGATTTTTGGAGACAGAGATCTGTGTTAGCCCTGGCTTTCCTGGAACTCACTCTGTAGACCATGCTGGCATTGAAATCAGAGATTCTCCTGCTTCTGTTTCTAAAGTACTAAGTTAAACGTGTGTGCCATCACTGCCCATCCTCAAAAAAGTTTTTAAAATAAGCCTAACATAAGCAAAACAAGAAATACTGAAACTTAATTGTTAGTGAAAACAATAAGAACCTCTCAGAGTTTTATAAAGTGTAGCTATACTCCTCATTAGTTTAAAACAATTTAAACACTTTAGCCTTTAAGGTTATTTAGACTAGAAAAATTAACTTAAATTATCCTCATTTATAAAAAAAATTTTAATTATAATACAATAAGTCTTCAGGGAATTTCATAGAAATCAAGCAAAATATTGTGCTTGCAATCTCTGTTATTTATAGGTCTGAAAAGAAAAACAATTCCGTTAAAATAAAAGACATAATTTATGTGCATTTACAAACAGAACTCCACTGATGTTAAACCAACCTAAAGTAATAATCGGATGAAGCAATGTAGTCCAACAGGTGGGTAGTGGACAGCTTTATAATGTACATGTGCATGGGCTTCATTTACTCCTGTTAAGTGCTTAGTATTGAAACACTGACAGCGTTAAAAGTGCTAATGAAATTTAAGCACATCTACAAAGCTAAAACCATCATGAGGATGAGTCTATAATTCATCTGCGGAGCAACCGCAAAAGTGAGTCATATAAAACACGTTTGCTTGTGTAATGTTCGTGTTTTATAGTATCATAGTGTCGAAGGGTTGAAAATCTTTCCATTCTCTCCGCATTCTTTCGCACTTTGTGCAAATTAACAAACAGAATTACTGCAAAGCTTGGCTGGTTCTCTGCCGGTAGAGACTCAGAGAAGGAGTTCAAGGCACAGGATCAGTCTCTGTTGGATTGGAAGCTTTCAAATCCTTCTAATACAACCTTTCTACTTATTTTTTTATATATATTTTTCATTTTCCCATTTTAAAATTCACTTTACATCCTGATCATAGCCCTCCTCTCTCCTAATTTTTACTGCAGCACAGAGCTCAGTTTTTCATAGTTTCTGGAATAAAGCAATAGAATTACCTAAGGGGCAAGTAAAAACTAAGACTGCTCTCCTCTGTTTTGAAATAAATACCATTTATTTTAACCATTAGTCAATAATATTCTAAAGTTATTTTGTAAGGCTTTGTTTCATACCCTATCATAGATTACTACTAACTTCTAAGCCCTTGATTTGCTGATTTTTTAATTGGCCTGTTCCACACTTATTTGACCTTAAATGCCCTATTTCACAGTTATAGTTGAATAAACTATACCAAATTCTAAAAGTATGCATTGTAGTTTGATGGTTCACAGTTCTGCTTGTTATGTCTATATTGACCGTCTCTTCCTATTGTTCTGGCATTATGAATACAATTTACTATGTATTGGAGCTATGATACTCAAATAATGGACAAGCTAGAGGTCTTTAATCATAAAGGAGTTTACTATAATAATAACAACTGTAGTCATTACATTCTTGCTACTTAGTCAATATTACATATACCACGTTTGGTATCAGGGACAGGTTGGTTATCAAAAGTGTGACATAAGGCTCTTTTAGCAGTGTGTGATTTATGAGAATAGAGGAACACTTATCTCTGGGACTCCATTACATGATAATGGCTTGTTTCCTTTGACAGTGTAATTAATGTCGACTGTCTTTATCTCTTCATAGACCTGCTCTAAAGGTATTTCTGCCACAGCATAGAACGATGCTGTGTAAGAATCAGTTCCAGTCCGTCCAGTTCTCATGGTGTCTCTGTACATATTATACACAATTAGTAAGTTCACATTGAAAACAAACGTGTAAGTTAATCTTTGATTCTTATGTTTGTTACATTTACTCATATAAATAGTCAGTGAAACACATTTTGTGTTGGACAAGAGGTCAATCAATGAAAATTAATTTTTACTTTTTTTTACTAGAAGTCACCGTAAGATGCCCACATATGTCTTCATCAACATTTAAACATTTTTATGTGTAAGATCTCATAGAAAATCTACCATAAAACCCACAGTATTTATTCCTGCAAATATATTTGTGTGGTTTGTGCTAAGGAACAAAACTGAGAAATTACTGATAAACCACTGTAGTGATTTCAGAAACTTCATTACCCAGACCTCCCTAAATCCTCAGAGAACCATAGCCACAATCCAAATGGTGTCCGCATATTCTAACCCTTACGTAATGTTATGAGTTTAGTTTTATCTAAATAAACTCATCGTACTGAAATTTTTAAGTACGATTAAGGGGGAGAATTTAAATATAAGATAAAGTTAATACAAAATAATTTTTTCAGCCTTCTCTTAATTATGTACTCTTCATGGTTGGGTGTCAACTTTACTTAATCCGATTGCTATTAAAATAGTTTTTCTTGAGAAAATTACATCTTTGAATTTTCTATGCTTTGTTATGAATACTGCTTCTGTGTTGATACTGAATTTATAATTATAACAAATAAAATATTCTTTATCATTCATGATCATGAATTGTACCTAAGAACTATTTTTTTTTAAATCAAAGATGAGAATCGAACTTTGTTCCTCATGTCTATTAGGCCAGAGTTCTACACTGTGCTACATTCCCGTCCCTGAAAAGTGTATTTTTAGAATTCTTAACTTTATAAGCACAATGCTGAAGTACCTGTTTGTACACGTATGTAAGAAATGTATGTACATGTATTCACGAATACACGATTTAGTGTGTGCATGTGTGTGTGTGTATGTGTGTGTGTGTGTGTGTGTGTGTGTGTGTATGTGTGTATGTGTATGTGTATTTCTTTTCCATGAAAGACAGACTCCTTTGAATAAATGTTATACATTTTCCCTGGCTTAGAAGTGAGTTAATTATGAAATTGTAAGTTTGTGTTTTGATCAGCTCAAGGGCAGATAGAAATTTAAATCATCAAATGAAACAGAAATAGATAGATGATCTAAAGAACTGACTAAAGCTTACGTTTGTTTGTTTCAAGACAGGGTTTCTCTGTGTAGTCATGGCTGGCCGAAAGCTTTTTGTAGACCCGGTTGGCCTTGAACTTACAAAGATCCACCTGCCTCTGCCTCCTGAGTGCTGGAATTAAAAGCATGCACCACTACATCTAGCCTGACTAAAGCTTTTTAACATGAACTCATTGGCTGAGGCCAGCACTATTAAACAATACATGTCATGTTGACACCGTTAACATAACAATTCATTACTCATGCTTGCATGTTTCTTGTTCATTTCTTCATGCAACTTTTTTCCTTCTCATCCACAGACTTTGAAGCTTCCTGAACTACAAACTACCCTTATTCCTGTGTTTTGGAAAGATATAGAACCTTACCGTTATTGAGGTTTATAACTCCACAATGTTTAACTCTAACATTTACATGTTTATAATAACTGTTATACACCACCATATAAATTTTATTCCTTTTCAGATTTTAACTCATTTAATCGAGGCAGGGTCAAGGAGCCTTGGTTGACTTCAAATCTCTGTGTATCTAGGGTGACCTTCTGATACTTGTGGTTTACAGATTAGCACCCAGTACCCATGGCTTATTGTAGTGCTGGGTTCCAAACTTGGGGTTTTGTGCATTTGAGGCAAGCATGCTATGAACTGACCTATATCGAACATGTAATTTACAAAGCAGCAAAATACGGCTCAAGCAGAGAGGCTCAGCTAAGCACACCTTTGATGATAGCAAATCGTCCCTGTAGTTACTGTTTTCTGCTTCTCTTTCCGCAGAGGTACCTGCCTGTCGACACCCTAGAGACTGGTATCCGTCCCGTCTACTTCTGCAGTGCCCACTACATCGAAATGCTGCTGAAGGCCGAGGTGCCGCTCGTGTTTTCCGCTTTCCACATGTCTGGGTTTGCTCCATCCCAGGTGATCCAGTTCTTCACCTCGCAGTCCTCTGAACACTAAAGAAAAGGCTTCCCCTGAAATCTAGGAAATATATTTAAATTAAGAAAGGCTAACGAATACATGTAACTGGACGCATATATTAGATTAAATATTTACACATACTACTTTTCTTTTTTTCTCCAACTGTTAGCTAGCATGCTTTATTTCTTTGCTTTCATTAAATTACCAGGGATTCAAAAACAAGTCTGAAGATGTTTAATATTATGTATTATTTACATCCTATTACATTTTTATATTTATATGAACTGCATTATATTTAAATTGATAAGAAGTTAGTCATGTTATCATTAGTTAAGAACTACGTTGCCAAGAATTCTCCACTATCCCTGCTGAAGAAGTTTTCTGGTTTTGGCTTATCTTTAATTTCATTTCCTTTAATCAAGTTTGAAAGTAACCATGTAGAATTTGGCCAGCCTTCCTTATGCTAAGTCTTGGCTTGACCAGGGGCTGACTGGAGCACTCTGTAGCATGTGGGTGGTTTCCTTTGCTCCACAATGCTTTTGTTCCTTTCCCTTTACCCTGTTGAGGTATCTCCCTCCTCGTCAGACAGTGCCTCCTCCTGACATGACCTGAGCATCTGGACTTCCCTTGAAGTATCAAATCGCTCTCCACATGACTTCTCGCGAGACGCTCTCCTGCGAGACACTCTGCTTGCTCTAAGTTCTGTAAAGTTATTAGGAAATTCAAATATAGCACGGGCTTCCACTCAGCGGGAAGGAATAATTCCTTGTGACAATTTTTAGTTTTCAGTGTATTAATCATCTGCTTGAACTTTGAACCACAGAAGTTTTAACTCATTTTTGATGAAGTTTCTTAAAAAGCACAATATATTTAATATAATTTATAAGCCATGATTCTCTCATAGCTTCTAAAAGTCTGTTCTGAGAGAGACACTGCTAAGAATTACTGCTTGCTGTCTTCCTTTTGAGTAGCAGGGTTGATCTAGATTATTTAGTACATTTTAGTGTCTAATTTATACACTTCGATTTAGAAATAGATTCCCAAAGATTACGGGAGAGTCACAATGTAGAGGGCCCTACACTATCAATTTAATGTTCAACTTAATTATCAATTTCATTCAAAAAAATGCTCATCTATCAATTCTATGTATCTTGTAAGTCTGAGATAGTTTATCAGTATATAACTGCATAAAACCCTAGCATGGTGACTCACATTCTCAGTCCTAACTGTGAGAATGTGAGGCAGCAGGATTGTCAGGAGTTTGAGACCAGCCTGGGATACATAGTGACTTCTAGGCCAGTTTCTGTTACATTGTAAAACGTTATCTCAAAATTTACAAGGAAGCAATCCTAACAAAACATAAAAGAAGCCTGTAGATAAGTAATCCATTTAATTAATATTATTC
The DNA here is from genome assembly GCF_011064425.1 of Rattus rattus. NCBI lineage: Eukaryota > Metazoa > Chordata > Mammalia > Rodentia > Muridae > Rattus > Rattus rattus. Next base: position 32,842,208 of record NC_046171.1, on the reverse strand, counting down.
CTAAACAGTGATATTATTCTCTTAATAATATAAAAAGCGTTGTAGCAACTCCCTCTGTGAGTTAACTACTTGTCTTAAATGCCTATCACTACCTCGCTGATTGTATACCACTTTATTACTAACTAAGAGTATTTTGTTCCCTTCTAAGAAGGAATGAAACATTCACACTTTGGTCTTCCTTCTTGAGCTTCATGTGGTCTATGAATTATATCTTGGCTATTCTAAGCTTTTTTGCTAATATCCACTTATCAGTGAGTGCATATCATGTGTGTTCTTTTGTAATTGGGTTACCTCACTCAAGGTAACATTCTCTAGTTCCATCCATTTGACTATGAATTTCATGAAGTCATTGTTTTTGATAGCTGAGTAGTACTCCATTGTGTAGATGTACCACATTTTCTGTATCCATTCCTCTGTTGAAGAGCATCTGGGTTCTTTCCAGCTTTTGGCTCTTACAGATAAGGCTGCTATGAACATAGTGGAGCATGTGTCTTTGTTATATGTTGGGGCATCTTTTGGGTATATGCCCAGGAGTGGTATACCTGGGTCCTCAGTCAGTACTGTATCCTATTTTCTGAGGAACCCCCAGACCGATTTCCAGAGTAGTTGTACCAGTCTGCAATCCCACCAACAATGGAGGAGTGTTCCTCTTTCTCCATCTACATCCTCACCAGCGTCTGCTTTCACATGAGTTTTTTTATCTGAACCATTATAACTGGTGTGAGGTGGAATCTCAGGGTTGCTTTGATTTGAATGACCCTGACGACTGAGGATGTTAAACATTTCTTTAGGTGTTTCTCAACCATTCAGTAGTCCGCAGCTGAGAATTCTTTGTTTATCTCTGTACCACATTTTTTAATAGGGTTATTTAACTCTCTGGAATCTAACTTCTTGAGTTCTTTGTATTTTGGATATTAGCCCTTTATCAGATATAGGGTTGGTAAAGATCCTTTCCCAATCTGTTCATTGTCATTTTGTCCTAATGGCAGTGTCCTTTGCAATTTTATGAGGGCCCATTTATCAATTCTTGATCTTCGAGCATAAGCCATTGGTGTTTTGTTCAAGAAATTTTCTCCAGTGTTTGAGGCTCTTCACCACTTTTTTTTTTATTAGTTTGAGTGTATCTGGTTTTATGTGGATGTCCTTGATGCACTTCAACTTGAGATTCTATAGGGTGATAAGAATGGATCAATTTGCATTCTTCTATGTGCTGAAGTCCAGTTGAACCAGCACCATATTTTGAAAATGCTATCTTTTTTTCACTGCATGGTTTTAGCTCCTTTGTCAAAGATCAATTGAACATAGGTGTGTGGGCTCATTTCTGGGTCTTCAATGCTATTCCATTGATCTACCTGCCTCTCTGTTCCATTTTTATCACTATTGCTCTTGACCTCAAGTAATACTGCTTGAGGTCAGGGATGGTGATTCCCCCAGAAGTTCTATTATTGTTAAGGATAGTTTTCTCTATCCTGGGCTTTTTGTTATTCCAGATGAATTTGCAAATTGTTTTTTCTATCTCTGTGAAGAATTGAGTTGGAATTTTGATGGGGATTGCAATGAACCTATAGATTGGTTTTGAAAAAATGGCCATTCTTACTATATTAATCCTGCCAATCCATGAGCATGGGAGGTCTTTCCATCTTCTGAGATCTTCAATTTGTTTCTTCAGAGTCTTGCAGTTCTTATCATACAGATCTTTCTCTTGCTTGGTTAGAGTCACACTGAGGTATTTTGTTATTTTTCACTATTGTAAAGGGTATTGTTTCCCTAATTTCTTTCTCAGCTTGTTTATCCTTTGAATAGAGGAATGCTACAGGTTTATTTGAGTTAATTTTATACCCAGCCACTTTGCTGAAGTTGTTTATCAGGCTTAGCAGTTCTCTGGTAGAACTTTTGGGGACACTTAAGTACACTACCATATCATCTACAAATAGTGATAATTTGACCTCTTCCTTTCCAATTGTATCCCTTTGACCTCTTTGATCCCTTTGATTTTAAATTCAAATCTTGCTATATTGGTGTGTTAGGGCATCCAGAACTTAGTGTTGTAGAAGAATTGGGCTCTGATGGTGCCAAGTAGTCTTGGTTTCTGTTCCTTAGTTTCTTGTGCTCACCTCTTGCTATCTGGTTATCTCTGGTGTTAGTTGGTTTTGCTGTCTCTGACTGGAGCCTTTCTCTCCTGTGAGCCTGTGATGTTAGGAGTGACAACATTCCTGGGAGACCAGCTCTGTCTGAGCAGGATTGGGTCTGGAGAGCTGTGCCACAGGTTTAACTCCAGTGACCAGGTGGATACTGGAAGGATTCTGTCCCCTGTTGTTCTGTGATTCCTGAGCTCTATGGTCTCCTGGCAGGTCCCTTTTTGGCAAGTTATTGCAGCAAAAGTGTTAGTCTCACCTGTGACCTTAGAAGTAACAGCACTCATGGGGGACCAGCTCTCTCCTGGCAGGATTTGGGTTTGGAGAGCTGTGCCACAGTTAACTCGGGGGTGCAGATGGAGATGGGAAGGCCTAAGATTCCATTTATGACATGGTTGGCATTACTTAAAAAGGCCTTATGATCACAGGATGGGATGCAAATTGTGCTCTTAATGACTGGAATTCAAAGGTTAGTAGTTGACATCTGTAATGATATATAAAAAACAAAAATCCATTAAGGCATTCTGATATAAATGAATCGTGTCTCCCTCAGTAATCAGAAGATGGAATTCCTAACCTTCTTACTTCAGAGTACATTGTACTACACATAAGGTGTCTCAGAAGTCTTTACATTAAAATCATGTTGTTAGAGTGGCCCTATCTCATCTCATTTAAGAAAAAGATTTGGACAGGGACAAGACAGTTATCTACATGGTAGAAAGAGATGGTTCTGAAGAAAGCAACCCCACTAATACCTTCACTGTAGGTCTTCTTGGAAAAATAAGAAAGTTAATTGTTTTCCCTGCCTAGTTTCTGCTTCTTTGTTATGGTGGGATTAGCAAACTAACATATGTTAGCCATAGGCCAACAGATTTGGCTTGCCAAAAGGCAAAATAAGAGTTAGAAAAAGCACCTTTTAGAATTTGAGAATTTAGTTCCTAAAGGACATAGAGTTAGAATGAAAAGAACAAGTATATGTCTTTCCTTAATACTCATGTTAGGTTAAGATAAGACACCATATATCTGCTTGCATTCTCCTCCCAAGATCTGCTCTTAGCCCTGAGAACCTAAGGAGCCTATGGCCTTGAACCTATATTACTCCACTCTGCCTCACCCAGCTATCCTATTCTATGCATATGTCTTCCCTTGGGGTTTATCTGTCTCTTTGTACACATTTTTCCTACTGTAACAATACCATTAAGGCACACTGAGTCAGGCCTCACCCTGATACTTATTTGAATTTGAGTACCTTCACAGTGACCTTATCTCCTAATAAGGGCACACTCTGAGGTACTAAACATTAAGCACTTTTTGGTGGTGGGGGGTGGGGGGAAATTGTGTGTGTGTGTCTTAGTTGGGCCTTCTATTGCTGTGAACATACACTAAGACCACAGGAACTTTTATAAAGGAAAACATTTAATTGGGAACTGTCTTACAGTTCAGAGGTTTAGTCCATTATGGTCATGGTGGGAAGCCTGGTCACATGCAAGCAGACATGGTGCTGCAGAAGTGTGTAAGAATTCTACATCTCGATTAGCAGCAACAGGAAGAGAGAGTAACACTGGGGTTCGCTTGAGCATCTGAAAGCTCAAAGTCCACCTCCATTGACACACTTCCTCCAATAAGGCTATACCGACTCCAACAAGACTATACTTCCTAACAGCACATACAATACATAACAATAATATTCCAATTAAAGAGTCAAAAAGGAAAGCCTTTTTGCAAAAGTCTTGTTTTTTAATTACTCTCTATGTTAGTTCCTGGTTTATATGCACTTTGTGTTGGGTTTAAATTGTCCTCTGATTCAGCAAGAGTTTATTTGCATTAATGTAAGATTTTGCAGTCTGTCATCTGCATAATTACACATCTGTGATTTCAGGTGGGACAGAAAAAACTAACATCTTTGAACTCAGGTAGCCTCATATCATTTGTTAATGGAGGGTCAACTGGTGTTTTGGGTAAGAGGAAGATAATATGTCAGATGAAGTCACATACCAGCAGGAGCTTGAGCAGGGCAAATAACATCAGGTCCTTACTTAGCTCCTGAATCAGAATCAATCTGCTTACCCAGGCAGCAAACAAGAAAAACAACGTTTAGGTCACTAGATAGAATGTCTTTTTATTTTGATTAAATGCAGGAGTTTTTTAGTAGTTTCATATTTTACCATTTACTACTTTTTAGTAAGCAAGTGTGACTTTTAATTCCTTGTAAATAAACTTTTTTTTCCTTTCCTTTTTTTTTTTCTTTAAGATTTGCCTACAGTGGATAACTCAATGTTTTTGGAATTACCTAGATTGGATAGAAATATGCCATTATATTGCTACTTGTGTTGTCCTTGGCCCTGATTATCAAGTGTATATCTGCATAGCCATCCTCAAACATCTGCAGCGAGACATTCTCCACCACACCCAGACTCAAGATCTGCAAGTCTTTCTCAAAGTAAGTATGATCATGTCTAGGGGGAAAAGTTGTTATAAAAGAATAACTAATTTGGAACACTTCATTGTTATCATAGTCATTTTTCTATTGCTGTGTTAAAACACCATTACCAAAACAGTTTATAGAAGAAAGTTTAATTTGGGGCTCACAGTTTCCGAGGGTTAAAGTCAATGACCATGATGGCAGAGAGCATGGTGGCAAGTAGGCATGTCACTGAGGCCATGGCTGAAAGTTTACATCTTTATCCACAAGCAGGAAGCAGAGAGAGCTAACTGGAAATGGACAGTGATAGACCTCCATCAACCACACCATATTTCCTAATCCTTCCCAAACAGTGCTGCAAACTAGGGACAATCGTTCAAATGTATGAGCCTATGGAAGCCATTCTCAATCATACCACCACAATTCTCAAATTTATTAAGACCCTTCCCCCCAAAACTACTCTGAGTTTGGGTCTGGTTGTTTTCATTTTCAAGATGAAGGTGGAGTTATGTTGCCTAAACTCTATCCAGGTAGAGTAGAGATGGATTGAAGGCTTCAGTTAACCAAGTTAACTAAAAAATATTGCAGCATCATGTTTGATCAATGTATGCTCAGTTTGTTAGTTCAAAACTTTTATATTTGTTAAAAACTAATGTTTCAGAATATCTTCCTAACTTTTTCATTTTTATATAATGTTTACATGAAATATTATTCTTTCCTAGCACTCATAAGAATGCAATATTTGATAGTGACTTTAAACAAAATAATTTTGCTTACCTCCTAAATCACAATGTAACATATTTGAAGGTTGGGAGATAAGCAGGCATTATATAGAAATACATTGCTATATGGAGTTATTGTTGGTTGTGTTAGAAATCAAACTATTTAATGTTGAAATCATAATTGAGTTTGGAATTTTAGTGCTGTTCATCACTCCATTCATCCCACAATGACAACTTCATTCATTCACTAATTAGAGTGTATCTTTTACTAGGTGAAGGAATTGTGTTTTAGTAATTAGTGTTATTCTTTGTTGTTAGGTATTTGTTGGAGTTAGTTTCCATTCAGTGACATTTTTAAGACTAGGCTATCAGTCACATGAGACTGCCACCAGTCATTTTTGTTTAATATATTTTGAATTCATAACACCTTAAGCTAGAAGCCCTTGGTCCTGCCAAGGCTGGACCCCCCAGTGTAGTAGAATGTTGGGGGTGTGGGGGAGGGGGGTCATTTGGAAGGGGAACACCCTTATAGAAGAAGGGGAGAGGGATGGGATAGGGGGCTTATATACAGGAAACCGGAAAGGAAATAACATTTGAAATGTAAATTTAAAAAATCCAATTAAAACAGAAAGAAAGACCTTAAACTATAAACACCAATAGAATTATAATTATAGGATTTTTATTAATGAAAATGTTAACCAAAACAATGGTTTTACATGTAAAAGGAGCACTAAAGCAGAACCACATATTGTATTGTCTGAGGTGATCCAGAGAAAGGGCCATTTGAACCCAGGGTCTGTGAAGACAATGAAGGCTCAGTCAGGGCCATTCGGTCAGCCTTGGTGAACAGATACTAGGATTTTAGGGTATAAAGTTTGTCTATACTCATATCTAAATTTCCCCTAGAGCATAGTTCTCTATGAATTTACTTTATTATATAAATTTAATTGACATCTAAGATTGTGTTTCCATTCATCATTTCTATTATATCCATTAGCTTTAAAAGAACTGTGATGTGGTCTGTTAACACTTTCTCCATAAATATTTGATGAGAAAATAAGTAGAAAATTTTATTAGGTGAGCAAATTAGTTTTATTTATACTGAAGCAACAAACATTGTTAAGGTTTTGGGATATTTCCTGCGTCATCCTTGTTAGATAAATGCCTACCTTGTTAGATAATTGCATACCTTTCTCTAGTTAATGTTGGTGACTGTGGCAGTGCCATCTTATGCTGGCCAATATTGATGACTACAGTAATCCGTTTTTTAAAAAAATCTCAAACATTCAATTTAACCAATAAAGACAGATGTTGGGTGAAAGCCTGCTAGGTCAGAGAGGTAAAGAAAGGATACAACTACCTTCCTCCTCAGGCAACGTCCCAGAAAGAAGCACTCCTTCTTGATACTGTCTCAAAACCCCTCAAACTGAATGTCCCTCCCTTCTACTTCCTGGGTGTCTCTCTATCCATCCTCCTGACTTCCTCTTACTCTATTTTCTTTTCAACGTTCACTCCCTGTCAACTAGTTGCTTGCTCCGCCTCTTGACCTGTGGTTGACTTTATTTAATCCCGTTTACAATAAACAGATAGCTCTTGGATTAAACGTGTGTTTTAGGGCTAAGCCACACCACAAACAAGGAACATGTTTTTCCAGAAAATAATACAATCTTGAGGTTCACAGTGTGATCACATGTTCTGCAACACAGCACTGTCACCTTTTCCTGGTTAATGTTGGTGACCACTGAAATGTCATCTTTGGACAGCTGCCAAGAAAAATTGTAATAGGGTTTAAAACTGTGACCAGTTTAAATATGTACCAAACTCCGTAGTGTGCTGGGTACAGTGCTAGCAGTTTAACCTCAAGGGCAAGTTTATCTTCTAATTCCTATTTAAATTACTAGCATTCAAATTGAGGTGGTTAAATCCAAACTAAGACCTTTTGGGATTGGGATGGAATTAACTTTAGCATGTGTCCTAGAGCTGACCTTTCTTTTAAATTACTTTATTTGCAGTTTTCTGAGAGACAGGGAAAAGCTTTTTTCTGGCTGGTACTGTGATTTTATTCTTGTTGTTTAACTTTCCTTGTGTGGTTCTCAACCTTCCTCCCCTTGCAGGAAATTTTGCTGCAGTTTACTTGAGTGCATACATGTGCGTATATAATATTCAAATTTCATTAAGACCTATAGTAGCATCTTGTTTGCAAAATGTGTGACCTTATGTGCAAGATTTTTCATAGTGAGCTTTATGTAGTCACATATAGAGACATGCAGCATAGACTTGGTGAAGGAGAGAAAATACTTGTCAACATTTCTCAATACAATGAGAAGCCAGAGTTATGATAATATCCCTTAGATTGACAATTCCATCATTTGTGTCCTGATTTGTCTGTCTGATGAGACTACTTCTGAGAGGGAAGAAATTGAACCAAATAACTGTAAATTTTTCTTTTGTAAATAATTCATGTTTAATCTATGAAAGCTAACGAGCGGGTAAAGAAACAGGTTAGTGTGATGGCCACTTAAAACCCAAGTTCAACCTCCAGGAAACCCGTGGTAGAAGAGAAACGACTCCTGCAATAGCCCTCTGACCTCTATTCAAGCAGTGTTACATACACAGGCATGCAGAAAGACACACACAGAAATTTCATTAAGGAATAAAAAGATGATGATTCATTGTGTAAAAATGAGTACTTGATAGTTCGAAACGGCTTGAGTTTCAGTTACTGTGACACAAGTAAACTAGTGTTAGAGTACTGAACACCTCTGATGTGTTTACTAACCCTTTAGTCATCACCGGCTGTCCCAAGAACCTCTAGAAAACTAGATATGTGGTTCTTTTCCCAACTTAAGTTTCACATATTGAGTGAAAATGAGAAAGTGTCATGACCAAGGCTGCTTTGCCAGTGAATGTCTGTGTGAGATATGTTCCATAGAGACAATATCAGCCTATTGCTATTCATATTAGATTAGGCTCAGGATTTTAAATCAGATCATTGAGCGTCTAGATCCCTTTTCTGCATTTCTAACAGCCCACTGAAGAGTTTTTGATGTTCTGAATCACTAAACTGGAAAGACAAGCAGAGGTGGCTTAGATCAGTCAGTGGGGAGCACCACTTACCGTCAGCCCCAGTTCACTGAGGGAGCACTAGAGTCGAATGGAGAATAAAGTTGGATGAGGTTGGATGGATACTTGATTTTCCTGTTCTCATTACACCATTGAGATATCAGAGTCAGTAAAAGTCTTGGATATGGCCTGATATAAGCCAATGTCTACGTCTTGTTGTTACTTTCATTTTAGCCTTTTATTTTATTTATTTTTAAGACAGTGCCATTACTTAGGCCTGAATGACCTGGAACTGGCTACATAGACCAGGCTGGCCTTGAATGCTAAGAAATTAAAGACATGCGCCACCAAGCCTGGCTCTTTTGTTTCAAACAGTATTTTTATAGACAGCAACAGTATGTAATATGGATAATAGATTAGTCAAAAGTGTTATTCTCACACTTTAGAGAGACACTTTTGAAGCTATGATGAAGCATTCAAGCTTACTCTTGAGACTGGATGTGACATTTACTTATCTATTCATGTATTTTATTTCTTTATTATTAATTTTACTCCTTGGGTTGCTAGGGAATCTGAAAGTTTTTTTTTTGTTTTTTTTGTTTTTTTTTTTTTTATCTGCAACAGTTGCTGAAAGTCTCTGTCCACCACAGTTCCAGAGAGAAAAACATTCAACAGAACTAATGTTCTAAAATATTTTAGCTAATTAGAAAATCCAAACCATTTTTATTTCAGGAAATTTTGATTAGTGGACTTTTATGTAACAGGACTATTAAAAGCCGTATCTGTACATAAAAATTCACTGGAAGCTTTGTTTGTAGGGCCCTGTGGGGGAGTCTGAGTGTCTCATGGACTGGCCTGGCCTATTTCTTCCTTTTTCACACGCTTATAGGCTGGCAGAGGTTATTAGCATTCCTCCGTCTGTGCGCCCAGACGATGAACCTCACCTAAAGGCCAGAGCTAGGGGAAGACTGCCTTCCACTGGAAACCAGGCTGTGAAAGTTCACAATGCTTATTTAAAATTCCTCCAGTGAATCCTGCATAGTATAGAAAATTAATTTATAATTGTGAGAAAAATCAGATTGATTTCAACCCAATCAGTAAATTGTTGAGAGGGAGTTTTTGTTGGTGGCTAGTGCAGCTGCTGTTATCAGAAGGTAATGACAGAGTAGAAAATGGAGATTAGACAGAGGAAAACTGATTAAAGGCTAAGCTGTAGAAGACAAAAGTGCACATATTACTAAGGAAGTTTATCCCAGGGAATAAAGAAAGCAGGCCTAGTGTAGCATCAGCTGTATTTTCAGATGTTGGCTACATTGCCGTCACTTGAAAACACATACTTTATGTCTCCGTCATCCTGCTAGCAAGTGCCTTTGCTCACTGATCCATCTCCATACCCCCTCCCGGGCATATAGTTTTCATAATAAATATTTCAGCCAAACAAAAATACGTTTTAGATGCTTTTATGAGATTTAATGTCATCGCAAATCATTTAAGTAATCCTTGTTAAATTTTACAGTTTTAGTAAATCAAGTATCGTCCCCTTAAACACACCTACGCCTTTCCTCCATAAATTAAATTTTTGAAAGTTACCACTTAAAAGTCACTATAACCTTGCAAACACATTAATAATCAAATGTTTGGGAATGAACAGACTCAGTCATAAAATCATAAGACCAAGGGAGGTAGCCCACGTCTATGTCTACCTTTAGTGCCTGTATATGTCTACAGGCACTAAATCAAAGTATCAAGCTTAATGGGCTTGTGATTGCTGAAAATATTTAAGTCTTTATTATCTTTGGAAATTATAATGTATACAAAGAGCTTTTAAAAGTATTGGTATAATTTGCCTTTTCTCATAGGCATATCTCTGAGGATTTGTGAGAAAAGACCATGTGAAGTGTTAGTATTCTTGACAAGGAGTTGAGGACCAAACACTGAAGTCCATGCTGTATCACCCTCACTTCTCCCTCTGTCTGGTGTGCTCAGGGGAGGGTATCCCAGCCATTGCAAGGCTGTCAGTTGACACTGTTAGGACCAACATTGATGCTTTAAATGCTTATTGAATGTGAGGCATGGACAGAGATTTTAGAGGTATTGTTCACTTATTCTTTAACGTGTTGCACTATTAACTGTGTAGTAACAGTATCCCAAGCACTGTAGTAGTCACATGATAGTGTGTCCATGCTTCATATGGTTCCAAATTCTTCTGGGAGCCACAGCCTAAGTAGATAATATTTCTGTAATACTTCTTACTGAAGGACACTGGCGTGGTGAGTGAGACCTTGTTTGAGATACTCAAAAGGATAAGCAGGACTCTGAATGTCTTAAACGAAAGCCTTATAAATGGAAAGTCTTCATAAAAGCAGAGAGAGGGTGCTGCAGAGCTCAGGGACAAGAATTAGTGAAGCCTCCTTGGGAAAGTAGTTCTATCCTTCCGAACACCGCAACCCTTCAATGTTGGGGTAACTCCAAGCCACAAAATTATTTTTGTTGCTACTTTGTAAATGTAATTTTGCTACTGATATGAATTCATAATATAGATATCTGATACTCAGGCTATCTAGTACGTGGGTCACCACCCACAGGTTGGGAACCGCTGCCTTAGAGGGTCAGGATAAGCATTCTGGACAGAACAAGGGGAAGATATAAGGATGGTAAGAGACCACAGAAGGCTTTGTACTCTTAGATGAAATTTTCAGGTTTTAGAATAGATCATCCACAGAACAAACCTGTTACTGGGTTTCCCATTGGCACGTGTGAAATCAGTATTTAGAGTCAATAAACTTGAACAAGTTCGTAACTTTATCTAAATCTGAATCTAAGTCCTATCTTCCTATTATATCGAATTGTCCCTGGTAACTATATGGTTACCTTTTAAATAATATTCTAAGTTCATTGGCCTCCAATCAAATGTTTTCAACTGTAAAATAGAACTTGGAATTAAAGTTTTATTAGTTCAAGGAAAAAAGGAAGCTGCATTTACATCATATCATGTAATCACATACACAGAGCTGTAGTTAAGAATAGTTATTTCTAATGCTTTTTGGTAATTAAACATCTAAAATGCAGAATTGATTTTGAAGTAACAGTTTAAAGCAAATCTATTGAATAGCATTTAGGCATAATATGAAATGTAGCATACTCCCAGTGAACATCCTAGCCCAAATTTAAATGATTCTAGTATAACCTATTAAACTATTTCTTGAGCAACTATTTCACCATTGTCTCAAAAATGGTTAGTGTCACTCTACTTTACGTGCTTCCCTGTTCACGGAACAGAGTGATTCCAGTGCACTTAGATCCATCAATGAAACTAATGAGGAATACTCCAAGAAAATGGCTGATTATTACCTGAACAGTAGTCTAGCAATCTAAATGGTCATAATCACAAGTAAGATTACCCCAAGAAGAATATTAAACAATGTTTAGGATGACATGAAAAATATTCTGCTTTAAAGATAAAGTGAAAGTTTGGTACTTTAAATTTTTCTTTAGAAATAAAATTGCCTGCAAAATTTTAAAAATGAACAATACCATTTAAGTTGCATTTAAAATGTATATTTAAATCTTTCACTTATAAAGTTAAGACTTCAGTGACCTTGTATGCCATTATTATGTATATATCTTCAGTGTAGTTACTAGACTATTTCTTTTAACTTTAAAATTAATATCTAAAAGAAGAGCCATCTTTTTAAAAATACATATTTTAAAGAAGAAATATATTTAAGCCAAGTATTAGCTGTGACTTCAATAGGTAGTTTTATGTTTAAAGAAAAGTAGAACAATAATTAAAATACGGTAAGCCATTTTGATTCTTTTTTTGCCAAGAAAATATTATTAGAGGTATTGTTCAAGGACTGCTGAGTTCCATTGTAATTTGCATTTATTGGATAATAGCTTTTATTTGACAATCATGAATGCGGTGGGAAGCAGTTCTCACAGTGTTGGATCTTCTCTGTTAGGAAAGATGTTACTGGAGTTGCCTTCCAAATCTTAAGGATACTGTTAGTGTAGAAACGGTCAAAGCCATAACTTAAAGAAAATGGGTACATTCATAAGAGTTCTGTGCCTACAACAATAGCTATTTATTTAGTGAATTCTGGTCTGGTGAGATTGGGCTCACTTTGATCCTTTTCCATCTTGTGAACAAGTACCTTTGAGAGAGACAAATGTACACAGACCTAAAATTCTGCCATTAACCAAATGAACATCTCTTTGTTTTTGTTTTCTTTGTTGAGACAGGCACTCAATATGTTGCCCAGGTGGCTTTGAATCTACTCTCCTCTTGATTCTGTGTGTGCTGTCAATTTGGTACAAGCTAAAGTCATTTGAGAGGAGAGGAGCATAAGAAATTATGACATCAGGTTGTAGGCACGCCTTTAGAACATTTTCTATATTAGTGGTAGAGGGGGGAGGGCTGAGACCACTGTGGGTGCTGCCATCCCTTGGATCCTGGTCCTGAGTTCTATAAGAAAGAAGGCTGAGCAAGCCATGGGGAGCAAGCCAGTAAGCAGCACCCCTCCATGGCCTCTGCATCAGGCCCTGCCTCTGGATTTCTGCCCTGTATTAGTCCCTGTCCTGACGTTCTTTGCTGATGAACAGTTCTCTAGACGTATAAACCAAATAAACCCTTTTCTGAGTTATTTTGGCCAGGGTGCTTCCTCGAAGCAATAGTGACCCTCAGAGAAGTTGCGTGTTTATCACTGAGAGCATGCTTTAGACCTGGCTGTTAACAGTCCAGATACAGTCCTTATCTTCCCCACCTTTCTGTCTCATGTGCGTAATCAAGAGCTCGTGTCTACTGATGCCTGAGTGAGCAGTGGGAGAACCGAGGAAAGTGTCCTTTACCTTGAAATTAAAGGTAGAGTTTAGAGGTTTTTCCATGGGTGGCATTTGCCATAGTCGTAACAGTGGTTGTCAACCATAAATGTTCAGGCTCTTCAGCTTCTGTCAACTTTTATTGATCAGTATTAGCTTTTTAGATTGTCTGTACCTTGTCTTCAAATTATGTAGATTTTAAGTAACATATGGCATAATAATAATAAAATTCTTTCTATTTGTTGTAAACTATTACTTATAAGTTTGCAAATGAGGTTATATATATATTACATTAATATATAATATACACACTATATAATATAATGATATATACATATATATGAGTTCTTTTGAGGCTTTTAAAATTATCCTTTATGTGAAAAGTTGCATGTATTTCTAGCTGACATTGATGTCTCTGTTCTTTCGTCCCTAGCAAACTATCTGGTATGATACACATTGCCTTTTATTCTTTTGGTCTGCTTTTTTGTGAATGTTATTCATTTTTTGCCTTTAAACTATACACTTATGAAAAGCATGAATTGCCACAAAATTTTATAACCTGCAAAGCTAACATCATTATGCTGAATTAAGCATAGCTATTCTGAAGATTTTCTAAAAAAACCTTTCAGGTAGTTATTACACTAGATAATATTTGCATGTGCTAAGACACAGTCAACAGCCAAACACTCTAAAATTCCAAATGTCCCTGCTGTTTACTCCTGAGTCCCTCATTTTGGACACTGACCATTAAAAGCACAATGAAGGTCCGCATGCCCAGTGCCAGCATCGTGAACTGATGGAGGTTTTTATGAGCTGTGCCTGCAGCTCAGATAGTCCTTGCAGCATCACAGCGTCCTTTCATAGATACAGGTCAGGACCTTTACTAGTTACACATTGACTATTGAAACATGGATAAATATCAGGAAGAGTTCATCATGTAAGAATTTGGGTTTCGTCGCTGCTATTGCTGCTGTTGTTAGCTGTAAGGCATTTTTCTGTTTTGAAATAACCTTGCTCCACAAGGCCATGATTCATTCCTGACAGATAACAGACACAGCTCCCGAAAGGAAAAGCAATTACATGTTTACCAGCTCTGTGAACTGCCCCAACATCTACAGCTGAAAACAATGATGCTACGGCTATTTAAACATTATTCATTCGGCATTGTGTATCTTTCTCTAAGTAAACGAATTTGCCTTCCTGTTTTCCTCGCAGGAAGAAGCACTGCACGGGTTTCGAGTGAGCAACTATTTTGAATACATGGAGACTTTGGAGCAAAACTACCGACCAGTGCTGCTGCGGGACATGCGCAGTGTCAGAGGGCAGAGCTTGTAGATCAGAAGAAACACTCGGATGTTATGTCCTATTCATCTGTAAAGGAGACAAGGCAACTTGATGGTGCTCTGTCTCCGTCTGTAAGATGCTCTGTGTGTCCGTGCTCTGTAAATCAGCACCACGGACTTTGGAACAGAATACATTCACCTTGCAATATGCTCAGTGTGTGAGACGAAGCGAGTTCATTTGTGAAGTCCCTTGTTCTTTACAGCTTTAGAATCAGTTCTAGCTTATACTTTTTATTTTATGTTTGGCTTACAAAGGGATCAAAGACCTTAATGTAAAAACTATTTGTTTTTACATTCTAGTAGTATTTTTCTATTTGAAACTACTAGAAGAAAAACTCTCGAAAATATGAACATAGCCAATGGCTTCTGAGGAAGATTCCAATAGCTAAGAAAATAAGGGAAGCTAGGGTATAAACCACGGAAAATACTGGCCAATTACTCACCCAATAAAGGGATAATATTTAGAACATATGTTGAGCTAAGTAAATTACAAATGGTAGAAGAACAAAAATCTCCAGTCAATAAGCGGGCAGGGATGGTAGCAAAGCCTTCACATGATGAAGTGGCCATGGAAAACAGGTTTATGAAGGGAGGCTCTCTGCCTTTATCCACCTGGAGAATGCCCATCCAAACCACTTTACCTCATCAAAATGGCCATCATCAAGAAAACCAATGCTTGTCAGGACTGATGGGGAGACGGGGGTTAAGAATTATTAGTGGCTATGTAAATTCTTCTAGCAACTATGGAAATAGGTGTGGAGGTTCCTCAAAATAGAACTTGGCCTAACCATACAGCTTACATGATATAGGTAAATACATAAATGTCAGGTGACAATGGAGATCCCTGAGCATCTTTATTTATCTTGACACCACTCATAATAGCCAGGTTGTGGAGTATGCCACCGTATTCATGGTGTGTGAATACAATAGGAGTTTTCTCAGCCACAAAGAGCGAAGTGGAGCATTTGTAGGAAATTGGGATCGGAGATCATGTGGGTGTTAAAAGCCAGACACCTAAAGACATGTATACATGTTTTATCTTCTTTGTGCCCCCAGCAGGAGGTGGGTCACTAAACTAAAAGAATAAGCAGTGGGAACGGTACAGGGATTCTAAGAATGCAGTGGCGGTCTGAGGACCACAGACGTGGCTCAGTGGCTGAAGGAACTTACCTCTGAGCCTGACAGCTTGGTATCAACCCCTGTAACACATGTGGTCAAAGAAGAGAAGCGACCCTCAAGAGCTCCTCTCTGACCTCCATATGCACACTGTAGGTGGACCTGGAACTGTGAAGTCAAAGTTTTTACAAATAAAAGAGTAATGTGAGACACATAGACTCAAAGTATATTGTATATGTGTTGGGAATGTCACAATGAAACCCTTTATATAATTAATACAAACTCTAAATTAAAAGTCCCAGTACCTAAATCATTTCTACTGTGGTAATATTTTTTTTCTAACGATCTTGGAAGGAAGAAGCAATATTTTTTTAAGGAAGGAATGAAGGAAAGAAGGAAGGAAGGGGAATGGAAGGGCGTAGAAAGAACAAAAATCTGAGTACGAGAAAGATTCCATAGAGATGGAGCAAAAGGTAGTTGTCTACACTTGTGACAGTACGGAAGGAGAGGCAGGGACAACGGCTGTACGGAAGGAGAGGCAGCAGCTGTATGGAAGGAGAGGCAGGGACAGCAGCTGTACGGAAGGAGAGGCAGAGACGACAGCTGTACGGAAGGAGAGGCAGAGACAGCGGCTGTACGGAAGGAGAGGTAGAGACAACAGTTGTACGGAAGGAGAGGCAGAGACGACAGCTGTACGGAAGGAGAGGCAGAGACAGCAGCTGTACGGAAGGAGAGGCAGAGACGACAGCTGTATGGAAGGAGAGGCAGACAGCGGCTGTACGGAAGGAGAGGCAGAGACAGCAGCTGTAGGGAAGGAGAGAGAGACGACGGCTGTCTGGAAGGAGAGAGGCAGAGACGACAGCTGCTAATGGAAGGAGAGGCAGGGACAACAGCTGTCAATGGAAGGAGAGGCAGGGACAACAGCTGCATGGAAGGAGAGGCAGAGACAGCAGCTGTACGGAAGGAGAGGCAGAGGCAGCAGCTGTACGGAAGGAGAGGCAGAGACAGCAGCTGTACGGAAGGAGAGGCAGAGACGACAGCTGTACGGAAGGAGAGGCAGAGACAACAGCTGTACGGAAGGAGAGGCAGAGACAACAGCTGTACAGGAGAGGCAGAGACGACAGCTGTACGGAAGGAGAGGCAGAGACGACAACAGCTGTACGGAAGGAGAGGCAGAGACGACGGCTGTAGGGAAGGAGAGGCAGAGACGATGGCTGTAGGGAAGGAGAGGCAGAGACAACAGCTGTACGGAAGGAGAGGCAGAGACGAGCTGTACGGAAGGAGAGGCAGAGACAGCAGCTGTAGGGAAGGAGAGGCAGAGACGACAGCTGTACGGAAGGAGAGGCAGGGACAGCAGCTGTACGGAAGGAGAGGCAGAGACAGCGGCTGTACGGAAGGAGAGGTAGAGACAACAGTTGTACGGAAGGAGAGGCAGAGACGACAGCTGTAGGGAAGGAGAGGCAGAGACAGCAGCTGTACGGAAGGAGAGGCAGAGACGACAGCTGTATGGAAGGAGGAGACAGCTGCGGAAGGAGAGGCAGAGACAGCAGCTGTAGGGAAGGAGAGGCAGAGACGACAGCTGTACGGAAGGAGAGGCAGAGACGACAGCTGTACGGAAGGAGAGGCAGAGACAGCAGCTGTAGGGAAGGAGAGGCAGAGACGACGGCTGTACGGAAGGAGAGGCAGGGACAGCAGCTGTACGGAAGGAGAGACAGAGACGACTGCTGTAAGGAAGGAGAGGCAGAGACGACAGCTGTACGGAAGGAGAGGCAGAGACGACAGCTGTACGGTAGGAGAGGCAGAGACACAGCTGTAGGAAGGAGAGGCAGAGACGACAGCTGTACGGAAGGAGAGGCAGAGACGACAGCTGTACGGAAGGAGAGGCAGAGACACAGCTGTACGGAAGGAGAGGCAGAGACGACGGCTGTACGGAAGGAGAGGCAGAGACAGCAGCTGTACGGAAGGAGAGGCAGAGACAACAGCTGTACGGAAGGAGAGGCAGAGACGACAGCTGTACGGAAGGAGAGGCAGAGACGACAGCTGTACGGAAGGAGAGGCAGAGACGACAGCTGTACGGAAGGAGAGGCAGAGACGACAGCTGTACGGAAGGAGAGGCAGAGACAGCAGCTGTACGGAAGGAGAGGCAGAGACGACAGCTGTACGGAAGGAGAGGCAGAGACAACGGCTGAACAGAAGGAGAGGCAGAGACAGCAGCTGTACGGAAGGAGAGGCAGAGACGACAGCTGTACGGAAGGAGAGGCAGAGACGACAGCTGTACGGAAGGAGAGGCAGCAGCTGTACGGAAGGAGAGGCAGAGACAGCGGATGTACGGAAGGAGAGGCAGAGACAACGGCTGAACAGAAGGAGAGGCAGAGACAGCAGCTGTACGGAAGGAGAAACGACAGCTGTACGGAAGGAGAGGCAGCAGCTGTATGGAAGGAGAGGCAGAGACAGCAGCTGTACGGAAGGAGAGGCAGAGACAGCAGCTGTACGGAAGGAGAGGCAGAGACGACAGCTGTACGGAAGGAGAGGCAGAGACAGCAGCTGTACGGAAGGAGAGGCAGAGACGACAGCTGTACGGAAGGAGAGGCAGAGACAACGGCTGAACAGAAGGAGAGGCAGAGACAGCTGTACGGAAGGAGAGTCATAGAGACAACAGCTGTACGGAAGGAGAGGCAGAGACAGCGGCTGTAAGGAACGAGAGGCAGGAACCCCAGCTGTACGGAAGGAGAGGCAGGGACAACAGCTGTACGGAAGGAGAGGCAGAGACAACAGCTGTACAGGAGAGGCAGAGACGACAGCTGTACGGAAGGAGAGGCAGAGACGACAACTGTAATGGAAGGAGAGGCAGAGACGACAGCTGTAAGTGGGGAGAGGCAGGGACAACAACTGTAATGGAAGGAGAGGCAGAGACACGGCTGTAGGGGAAGGAGAGGCAGAGACAACAGCTGTACGGAAGGGAGAGGCAGAGACAGCAGCTGTAGGGGAAGGAGAGGCAGAGACGATGGCTGTAAGGGGGAAGGAGAGGCAGAGCGACAGCTGTAGGGAAGGAGAGGCAGAGACAGCAGCTGTACGGAAGGAGAGGCAGAGACAACAGCTGTACGGAAGGAGAGGCAGAGACGACGGCTGTAGGGGGAGGGGCAGAGAGAGGCTGTAGGGAAGGAGAGGCAGAGACGGCTGTAAGGAAGGAGAGGCAGAGACGACAGCTGTAGGGAAGGAGAGGCAGGGACGACAGCTGTACGGAAGGAGAGGCAGGGACGACGGCTGTACGGAAGGAGAGGCAGAGACAGCAGCTGTACGGAAGGAGAGGCAGAGAGACAGCAGCTGTACGGAAGGAGAGGCAGAGACAGCAGCTGTACGGAAGGAGAGGCAGAGACAGCAGCTGTACGGAAGGAGAGGCAGAGACGACGGCTGTAATGGAAGGAGAGTCATAGAGACAACAGCTGTAATGGAAGGAGAGGCAGAGAGATGACAGCTGTAATGGAAGGAGGCAGAGACAGCAGCTGTAACGGAAGGAGAGGCAGAGACGCGACAGCTGTACAGGAGAGAGAGACGACGGCTGTAGGGAAGGAGAGTCAGAGACAGCAGCTGTACGGAAGGAGAGGCAGAGACGACAGCTGTAAGGAAGGAGAGGCAGAGACGACAGCTGTACGGAAGGAGAGGCAGAGACAGCAGCTGTAGGGAAGGAGAGGCAGAGACGACGGCTGTACGGAAGGAGAGGCAGGGACAGCAGCTGTACGGAAGGAGAGGCAGAGACAGCAGCTGTACGGAAGGAGAGCCAGAGACAGCAGCTGTACGGAAGGAGAGGCAGAGACGACAGCTGTACGGAAGGAGAGGCAGAGACAACAGCTGTACAGGAGAGGCAGAGACGACGGCTGTAGGGAAGGAGAGGCAGAGACGACAGCTGTACGGAAGGAGAGGCAGAGACGGCAGCTGTAGGGAAGGAGAGGCAGAGACGACAGCTGTACGGAAGGAGAGGCAGAGACGACAGCTGTACGGAAGGAGAGGCAGAGACAACAGCTGTACGGAAGGAGAGGCAGGGACAACAGCTGTATGGAAGGAAGGAGAGACGACAGAGAAGGAGAGGCGACGAGCTGTACGGAAGGAGAGGCAGAGACGACAGCTGTACGGAAGGAGAGGCAGAGACAGCAGCTGTAGGGAAGGAGAGGCAGAGACGACAGCTGTACGGAAGGAGAGGCAGAGACAACAGCTGTACGGAAGGAGAGGCAGAGACGACAGCTGTACGGAAGGAGAGGCAGAGACGACAGCTGTACGGAAGGAGAGGCAGAGACGACAGCTGTACGGAAGGAGAGGCAGAGACGACAGCTGTAGGGAAGGAGAGGCAGAGACAACAGCTGTACGGAAGGAGAGGCAGAGACAACAGGAGAGGCAGAGACGACAGCTGTACTGAAGGAGAGGCAGAGCGGAAGGAGAGGCAGACAGCTGTGGGGAAGGAGAGGCAGAGTATGGCTGTACGGAAGGAGGCAGGGACAACAGCTGTATGGAAGGAGAGGCAGAGACGACAGCTGTACGGAAGGAGAGGCAGAGACAACAGCTGTCGGAAGGAAGGCGACAGGAGGCAGAAGGGAAAGGAGAGCAGGGACAGCTGTATGGAAGGCGAGGCAGAGACAACAGCTGTACGGTAGGAGAGGCAGGGACAACAGCTGTATGGAAGGAGAGGCAGAGACGACAGCTGTACGGAAGGAGAGGCATAGACGACAGCTGTACGGAAGGAGAGGCAGAGACGACTGCTGTGGGAACGGAAGGCGAGAGGCAGAGACAACAGCTACGGCAGCTGTATGGAAGGGAGAGGCAGAGACGACGGCTGTGTACGGGAAGGAGAGGCAGAGACGAGCTGTACGGAAGGAGAGGCGGAGACGACAGCTGCACGGAAGGAGGCAGAGACGACAGCTGTACGGAAGGAGAGGCAGAGACAACAGCTGTACGGAAGGAGAGGCAGAGACAGCAGCTGTACGGAAGGAGAGGCAGAGACGACAGCTGTACGGAAGGAGAGGCAGAGACGACAGCTGTACGGAAGGAGAGGCAGAGACGACAGCTGTACGGAAGGAGAGGCAGAGACGACAGCTGTACGGAAGGAGAGGCAGAGACAACAGCTGTACGGAAGGAGAGGCAGAGACGACAGCTGTACGGAAGGAGAGGCAGAGACGACAGCTGTACGGAAGGAGAGGCAGAGACGACAGCTGTACGGAAGGAGAGGCAGAGACAGCAGCTGTACGGAAGGAGAGGCAGAGACAGCAGCTGTACGGAAGGAGAGGCAGAGACGACTGCTGTACGGAAGGAGAGGCAGAGACGACAGCTGTAGGGAAGGAGAGGCAGAGACGACTGCTGTACGGAAGGAGAGGCAGAGGCAGAGACAGAGACAGCTGTAGGGAAGGAGAGGCAGAGACAACAGCTGTACGGAAGGAAGGCAGAGACGACAGCTGTACGGAAGGAGAGGCAGGGACAGCAGCTGTACGGAAGGAGAGGCAGAGACGACAGCTGTACGGAAGGAGAGGCAGAGACAGCAGCTGTACGGAAGGAGAGGCAGAGACGACAGCTGTAGGGAAGGAGAGGCAGAGACAGCAGCACGGTCGCTTCCTTCTCCCATGGAGAAACAAAGGATCCTACAGGACACTCCTCTCTCGGTGAGAGGCACTTTTCATGTCGATATCAACTTCTGTTTTTTCATTTGAAATATAAACCTCACATGGTTCATTGAGAAGACAGATTGGCTCCCTCGTGCTCATAAGCATCCTGCTATTATTTCTTGGTAATAGATTTGATTTGCACTGAACTTGAAAACACTAAGAAGAGTAGATTTCTAAATTAAAATGATTCACACTATGCTTTATTTAAAGAGAACTCTCTGTGCCCATAAGATTAACATGTAAGGGGCTGTCCATTACTGTTTACAAGCCATTTCTCAAATATGCTATTAATTTACTAATTTCAGTTTTTAAAAATAAATCATATGGGTATTATATATTCTTAGCTTACATAACCATACGTTTTAAACTTACACTACTTTTTTCTCTTCTACCAAAATGGGCCATGCCCAAATTTATTTTGTCAGCACTTGAAGCAACTGGTTCTGTACACTTTTGAACTTAGGGACATTTAAGCATTTGAAATAGGCTTCTTCCCAAGTCAGTTTTTGGACCGTCCATGTCAACAATAGATTTCCAGTAACAGTGCCAGTTCAACGGCACTGTAAATCAGAGGAAGGGAAATTGAGCAACTTAATTAGAGTCAGTGCACATTTGGCTCCCAACGAGTGAGTGAAGTGGGCGATGACCCCAACAAGTTCCCTGTTTGCGGAGCCGAGCGCACGCTGAGGGTTCCAACGCTGTGTGCTCCTGAATGATGCTCTTAGTACTAAGAGGCCAGAACCCCTTCTCATGGGAAAGCTCTTGCATGGCAGAGAGAAATACACCATCAGTGATGGATGACTTCTAGTGGAATTCAGGAAATATCTGTATTATGACAATTACATCTTGCAAAAAGTGATGTCATCTGGTTCTGGTTTTCCTTTGATAAGTTAGAAACTGGACATGGTGATTCACACCGGGATCCCAGCACTTGAGAACAGAAGCAGTCCATCGATGCGAGGTACAGGCCAAGTAGGACTTCATAGGAAAACCCTATCTCAGAACAAGAAAATCAATAAAAATAATAAATTGGTAATTAAAAAAGAATTAAAGTAGTAAGAGTGGGCAAGATGTCTCCACAGATGAAGATGTCTACTGTCAAACCTAATAGCTAGAGTGTGATGCCTCTGACCTGCACAGTAGTAGAGCACCACCTCCCACAATTTGCCCCTTGCCCTCCACACGTGTCCTCAACCAAAAACAACGTAACATTTAAAAAATAAAATAAAAATAAAGAAACCGAAAACAATACAAAATTAAAAATAAATAAATACCGTAGGAAGAATGACTTACATTAATTTCATGGAAGAAAACAAAATATAGTTTGTGCAGCTGCCCTTGTGATTTGTGATTCTATTTATTTTAAGAATAATGGCCTTAAAGAATACTGTTCTGCCTCCACCGTGTAAAGTATGAGCTCTTGGAACAGACGTTGTCTCTTATTTGTCAAGAACCAATTCATATATTTTACAGAATTGAATGATAAATAAAATTTTATGATGTAAACTATCTTGTGAGAACATTATTAGTATGTAACTCTTTGACCATCTGTGTTCACATTTTTATATTCAGTGGATAGAAGCATAATGGCTCAGTCGTTGAGTGCTTTCCAAGATACACAAGGGTTCAGACTCTGCCTCCAGAACTTCAGACACAGCACTTGTAGTTTGGAGTCTCATGATATTTAAATATCTAAAGTATCTGTCAAGATATTATACTATCACTCTCCAGAAAGTATTTAAACTTCATTAAAATTGTCTACTTAAATCTGATTAGCTAGTAATACAGTGTCTCTGTTTGGGTTTCTGTTTTCCAGATGTTAAAGAGGTTTGTTTCATTGTTCATTTGAGTAGTCCGTTTAAGCACTACATCTGAATATATTTTCAAAATCTAGAACAGGGACTGGAGAAATGGCCCAGCAGTTAGGAGAGCTTGGTCTTGCAGTGCAGACAGGTTCAGTTCCCAGAACCCACCTGGCAGCTTGCAAATCCAGTTCTGTGGGATCCTGCTGACCTCCACTGGCACTAGGTACCCACTGGTACCCATAGACAAAACACCCATGCATGATAAAGCTTTAGAAATAAGTCTAACGTTTTTAACTTGTGAGAGATCACAGTACTACTCAGAAATTACCATCCTCATGAATTATTTTTAAACTATGCAAATATAAAAAAATGACAGGAGCACCCCACCCCCACCCTGGGACTTAGGAAGTTTTGAGGAAGTAATAGGAGGAGATAAAGCTTGATTGGATTGGGTTTTATAGAATATGTGTTTGAAACTGCCCCCTCCATGAGTGTCACTGTAAAATAAGACAGGTAGTAGTGAACACAGGAATGGGCCAAAGCATAATTAGTTTAATTTTTTGGTAATTTTAAAAGTGCAAGTAGATGTACATATGTATTGGGGTGAGGAGGATGAAGTGAACAGAGGAAGCAGATCAGTTAGAATCAGGATGAACTAAGGGAGTCCTGTGATTAACTAGACTGTAATGACCCTCAGGGTGAGTATAGTCACCTCAGTGTCAGCCGAGATCCTTCATACAGAGTAGCATGAGACAGGGAACACACACGTATCGTAGGCACCTCAGAAGCTGCTGTTTCTGTAGTGAGACAGGAAACATTTTGGTGTGGAAGCTTCCGTGGTAGAATTATTAGGTGATTAAAGTATGTGATCTAAGCATCAAGGACAGTAAGTGAGCTGGTAAAAGCAATAGTTAGGAATCCATAGCTACAAGATGAGTTCGCAAAGCTGTATGTTTCCCCCCATCTTTTTGTGTGCAGGGCCAGCTAGGTGTAGATAGTAACCAGGATTAAAGATAGAGGAGAATGGGAGGACTGGGTAAAGGAAGGAATTTACCCCTTCCCGTTATCTACTTCACCCTTCTTCCTTTAGAACCCTATTTTATATTTTATTTCCCCCTCCTCGACTGATCCCCTCCTGCCCCATGGCCCTCTTTTACTTACTAAGCTGTAACTCTAAGCTCTAATTAAAATTTAAAAGCTACCATTCACATATGAGAAAACGTGTAATTCCCGTCTTTCTGGAGCCTAGTTCCTCACTCAGCCTAATTGTTTCTAACTCCGTTCATTTACTAGAAAATTCCATACTTTCTGTTTCTTCTTAACAACTTAATAATATTTCGTTGTGTCAGTGTATCAGATTTCATTATCCCTTATCAGTAGATGAACATCTATGCTGTTTCCATCTTCTGACTTCCGGGAATAAATCAGCCACGAGTATGGAAGAACCGATATCTCTGAGATACAGAGTTTTTGGTTATAAGCGCAAGAGTAGTATATCTGGCCCTTTTAGTAGGTCTATGTTCATCTCGTAAGGAAAAAAAATCTACTGTTTTCCATAGTCTCTGCACCCATTTATAGTCCCACCAGCAGTGAGTAAGCATTTCCCTCATCCCCCCACCCCCGCATCCTCTCCAGCATCTGCCAACATTTGTTTTAATTATTGTTTGTTTGTTTGTTTGTTTGTTTCCCCTCTTGGCCATTCTGACTAGGAAAAGATAAACTATTACAAAAGACATCCTCTAATGAAAGGCAAGTCAGAAGAAAATAGATTGTCAAAGCCCTTCTAGTAAAAGCCTTTCGGTTCAGATTATATAGACCTTTTAGCCACACAGTAATAATATAAATGATCTAACATGTACACATATGTACATGTCTATGTATTCCTAGCAGTGAAAATACATGAATGAGTTAAGCACAATTGTTTTCAGTGACTAGAAATTTTTCTTTGAAATTTGTCTTTATATCATATCATTTACCTAATGATATGATATAACATGGCCCCTCCAAGTGTCCCCCAAAAGAAATACAAAGACTTAAATATCAACAGCCAAGTCTTACTCATAGAATTCTAAACTGGAGACCACCCAGATTTCTTTCAAATAATGAAGGGATAGTCCTTTGAATTATAACTTGGCATTAGGGATGATGGCAGTTCGTTCACACACAATCCTGGAGGAAAGCAACACTCATGATGGTGAATAAAGACAGTCAGACAAAAGAAAACTTGCTGTATGATCCTACTTGTGAAGCTCTAATAAAATTAGGAGTTCATGGCTCTCAAGTACTAGGGTGAGAGACAAAGGAAACTGGCTGTCTAAAAGCTTGGGTGATCTGTATTTGTAAAGAAACTCTGAAATGTATAGTTAAAGAGAGGAAAGTTTGAGGTATAAACTTCATTTTACACATGATCTTAGCCAAAAGGCCGAGAAGCGATTAAACTTCACTTTAATAAAGCTTACTTTATCGAAACAGAACATGCTATAAAGAGACTCAGACAAAAATCTCTTGTTATAGGCTCTCAACACTACCATGTACTTTAGCTGCAGGCTTCTGTGGAGTCCCATCAGATTTTGCCTCCTTCTGGTTTACGTTACTTTCATCAGAAACTGTTCTCCATTAAAAAGTTGATTTAATTAATCGCTTCATATGAAAATTGTTGTAGGGGCCAGAGAGACAGCTATGTGGTTAGGAACACTAGTTACTCTTGCAAAGGACCTACATTTGGTTCCTAGCACCCATAATGGAACCAGAAACTGTAACTCCAGTACCAAGGGATGTGACATCCTCTCCTGGTCTCCACAGGCACTGCACAGACATTATGTGTTTGTATTCACTTAGGCACATACGCCTAAGTCAATCTTTTTTTTTTTTTTAAAGGCTAATGATTCTAGGACTTTTCCTCCTTGCTTTTCACCTGAACGTATTAACATCTGTTGATCTTTGTTGATCTTACTAATGCTCAACTAACTGAATTTTTGAGATTAACTTTGACTAATCATGATATTTTATCAATTTTACATATTGTCAGTTTTAATATGTTAAAATTAGAAGAATTTTTCCATGTACATTTGGAACATTTATCTGTAGTTTTGTAAGTTTGATATTTGGGCAGTGTTCCAGCCTTTTTTTTTTTTTTTTGCAAGATTTTGTATATAAGTAATACGATTTCCTCCTAGATGGTTAATAGAATTCTTCGCAGAAACCTATAATTTTCATTACAGAAAGTTTTAAACTAAACATTTAACTTGTATAATATCTTTAAAACTATTCGACTTATTTTTTAAAAGTGAACTTTGGTAAATCTTTCCACAAGTTTGACCATTTCAATTGTTAATTTCCAATAGATATGCTAACGTGGAAGGGGGAATCTCGCCAGGTCCCACTCCTGACAGAACCACTGGCAAGGAATCCTGCTGAGAGAAGAAGAATTAGCCTTGTCTAGGAAGAGGCCTATACTTACTTACCTAATGCAAGGCTATCATTCCGACACAAAGCTACGCTGAACAAGCTTAGCAAGTTGTATTTCTATATTTATGCACATATATATGAATAATAGGGGAAAAGAGGCAATTAATTTGAGAGGGAGTTGAGGGGACATGAGGGGTGTTAGAGGAAAGAAGGGGGGAGTGATATAATTTAAATGACGTTCAAAATTTTAATTATAAAACATAAATACATTATTGGCACCAAGTAATTCAAGAGAGGTTTTTTTTCCCCCCACTTTGTGCAGGATTTGTATGATGTTACTGCTTTTGTTCTAATCAGTTTGGCTGATGTCCATATTTTGATGTTTTCAGTCAGTCATCTTTATTTGTTTATTTTCTTTTGTATTATTTTATTTATTTACATCCAAAAGGTTGCTCCTTCCCAGTCCCCCTCCCAGAGTTCTTATCTCTATCTCCTCTGGTTCTGAGAAGGTGTCCCGCTACCCTCTCCCCTCTCTCTCTGGAACATCAAGTCTCCTCAGGATCTGGAGACCCAGAAATAAGCCCACATACGTATGGACACTTGATTTTTGACAAAGAAGCCAAAAACCATACAGTGGAAAAAAGAAAGCATCTTCTACAAACTGCTGGAACTAGAGCTGGTCAAACTAGTGGTCTGCGTGTAGAAGAACGTAAATTGATCCACTAGTTATCACCCTGCATAAAGCTCAAGTCCAAGTAGATCAGGACCTCAACATAAAACCAGATGCACTGAATCTAAGAGAAGGGAAAGTGGGAAGCAGCCTTGAATGCATAGGCACACGGGAAAATTTCCTGAACAGAACACCAATGGCTCGGGCTGTAAGATCAACATTTGATAAATGGGACCTCTGGAATTACAAAGCTTCTGTAAGGCAAAGAACACTGTCAGGAGGACGAAACGGCAGCCTACAGACTGGGCAAAGATCTTCACTAACCCTATATCCGATAGAAGCCTAATTTCCAAAATATATAAAGAACTCAAGAAGTTAAGCTCCAAAAAAATTTAAATAACCCAATTTAAAAAATGGGGTGCAGAGCTAAAGAGAATTCTCAACAGAGGCATCTCAAGTGATCAAAAAGCACTTAAAGAAGTGTTCAACGTCTTTAGTCATCAAGAAAGTTCAAATCATTGATTTTTCTACTTTCCGTTCCATTGATCAGCATCACATCTTAGCTGTTTCCTTTGCATTTCCAGCTCACTGTTCTTTAAGTCAGTTATGTGAAGCCTTTGTTTTCTAGCAGACGCATTGAAGACTGTGAAATCCCCCTGTGTCAGATCCACAGACTTGAAGGTTCGTCTTCCATTCTCATCTTAGTTAAAACTCTGTCACATCTTTTTACATTTTCGTTGAGCCACGGGTTATTGAGAAGCATGCTATTTAGTGTCCAGTAAATTAGTGTCCAGTGATTGTAATGGTTTTCTAGAATAATCTTAGAATGTTCCTGTGGCAGGAGGGATAGCTCAGTGTTTAAGAGGACTCGTCCTCCCAGAGAGCCTGAGTTCTCAGTACCTACATTGGGCAGCTCACAGCCTAATGGAACTTCAACTATACAGGCTCCAAGACCCTCTTCTGGATTCCACCAGCACCTGTGCACGTGTGTACACACATGTACACAACATACAAATCTTTAAAAATGATACTCTTTGTATAATTTTAATCTTTTCAAATTTATTGAAAGTTGGTTCTACTTCAATTTTTAACCTCATTTTAATGTATGCATTGTTATTTAATGCTAACATTAGTGTTCAGTTATGCTATTGGTAAATCATATCTTAAAAGAAATCATTTGACATCAAATGTATATGTAAGGAGTAATCTGTGGATGTGTAGAATAAAGGAAAGATTTAAGCAAGGCACCACCCTTTCCTTTCCTTTCATTTTATTTTATTTTATTTTATTTTTTTCCATCTTTATTAACTTGGGTATTTCTTTTTTACATTTCAATTGTTATTCCCTTTCCCAGTTTCCAGACCAACATACCCCTAACCCCACTCCCTCCCCTTCTCTATAGGTGTTCCCCTCCCCATCCTCCCCCCATTACCGCCCTCCCCCCAACAATCACATTAACTCGGGGTTCAGTCTTGGCACCACCATTTCCTATGATTTGAAAATCATAATTTTAAGGAACACCGTGAAAGTTACAGACAGGAAAACTTCGAAATAAAAGTTTCTTATACTTAAAGCAAAACAAAAAAACCGTACCTTAAAAATTAAGCATACATTATTTATAAGCACAAGCAAAATTATTCAATCCTATTTTCCAGAGATTCTAGTTTAGCAACAGTATGATGAATGAAATATCCAAGTGGTTTTGAATTATAAAACAGATACAATTGGAATATTAAGTATCCTGACATTATTTAGATAAGACCCAAACAGATGGCTTAGCAATTAAGGGGACTTGCTGCTCTTGCAGTATACCTGAGTTCTGTTCCCAACATTTACATCAGCTAGAATACAAGCATCTGTAATTCCGGCTCTAGGGGACCTCACATATGCATGTGGCATACACATATACATAAGTAAAACTAAAGCTCAGAAAAATAGACCAGATCTCACTTTAGGGAAAAGCTGGAGGAAGCTGAGGAGGAGGGAAACCCTGTAGGAGGACCAGCAGTCTCAATTAACCTGATCCCCCGATATCTCTCAGACACTGTATCACCAACCAGGCAGCATACACCAGCTGAGATGAGGCCTCCAACACATATATAGCAGAGAACTCCCAGGTCTGGGTTCAGTCACAGAAGATACACCTAGCCCTCAAGAGGAGATTGGAGACCCAGGGAGTTTAGAGGTCTGGTGAGGGGTGGGTGGAGTGGAAAGATCTTCTTGAAGACAAGGGGCTGGGGAGAAGGTATGGGATGTGGAACAGTCGGGGGTGGACTGGGATGGGAATAAAATATGGAGTGTAAAAATAAATAAATAATAAAGAAAAAGAACTGACCTATGTTCGTGACACATTTTTACTCATGCATTATGAAATACACTGCTAATATAAACAACAATACGTCATTTGATTCTATGTAATCACATTTGTAACTAAAACATACATGTGTAAGAATTTTCCTTCCATGGGAATATGTGCAGATGTTGGCATTATCTGGACTATATTCATGCATTTGGCTGACTGAAGCCTACCCTGGAAACCCAGTCAGGATTTGGAAACCACATGACTCTTTTAAATAGAGCATTATGCAAATATATGCTTCTCTCCTATGAAAACTGACAGGGATTGAATCTGCATAGACTCTTTCCAGGTACCATGCTGAAGTAGCTAGTCATGTGATCTGCATGAAGTGGCTGTCACGATGGAAGCATCTGATGGTTCAAGATTTCTGCTAGCGCAATATTGTCAGAGATTCTTAAATCTGCTCTTGCTAATCCCAGTCCACATATCCTTTGTTAAATATGATAATCAGAACACAGCAGGCACAGTCAGCCCTAGTGCAACCTGTCTCATTGATGCTACTTTCAAATAAGCATGCCCTGTGTTATATTTTTGTGGTGTTGGGAATGGAATCCACATGGTAGGTAAGCACAAAAACCACTGACTACATATCAAATCACAATGTCCTATTTGAACATCATGCCCAGTGTTTATATATTCACGGTGTCTGCTTTTGTGCTACAATGGCAGAGTTGATTTGAATATTTGTGACAGCTTGCAAAATATTTTAAGCTTGCAAAGCTTAAAATATTCATTACCTGGTCCTTTATAGGCAAATTGGCCAATGTGGTTTAGAATGCTAATTATACATTTAAATCCAATTCAGGTTTACTTAATAACAGCTTTAGAAATAGAGGGGCCCCTATAGGATATGCAGTCCAAACCCAATATTTTATCAATGATGAAGATACTATTCAGAAGTGGATAGTAGACCTCAAGACTGTATGTAAAAGATATCAAATGTGTGTCTAGCCTGAGGGAACCAGCCTTACCTGAGTTTAAATCCCAGCTCTGTCATCAACAAGTCCCTGAGCCTTGGTTTCCTTGTGGATAAAATAGCTATGAAATTAGCATCTGCCTCAGAAGTTATAATGTGGACATTTAGTGATAACAACTTTTTGGAGACATTATCAATTATATTATAAGTTGTTATTATGTGAGTAGAAGGGGATACCAAAGCCTAGGACTCAAGTCTTCTCATTTTAATTCAGCAGTCTTCTCATTACATTATTTATTCGTTCATACTTTCATCAGAACCTTACTATGGATGGGGAATTGGTAGGTCTGGTTCTAATGTTTAAACTCATTTTGACTCTTAGAGGAGTAACTGATTTTTTCCCTTGCTATAAGCTGACAAAAATTAAATTTCTGCATGATCTATGGTTGGAGACTTATTTTTGTAGATACTCAACTTACCCATATTTCCTTCTTATAAGGCTAACTTCCTTGTATTCTAGATTTAAAGATACAGACAAGATCAATGCATAATGGATGATCAATGCATTTTAATTGTTTCATACTCTCCATGAAAGAAAAATGGACATTTCTTCTACATGTGACATAAATTTTGCTAATGTATTCTTTGTAATAAAATTGAACTATTGGGTTTTCTTTTTCCACTTGCTGAATATAAAAGGAAAGCATTATTCATTTAGTAGGTGCTTATTTATTTAATGTATTTATTTATATGATGAATTTGAGCAGGGTCAGGGAAGTTAGCCTTACATAAACCATGAATTTTCAGCACTCGCAGTATTTTAGTTTTTAAAATCAGTTAACTTCTTTGGCATGTTTCCCACCTTATATTCTGTTGTTGGCAATTGGCCACCACCAAATGCTAAGCACCATAGAGATAATTGGACTGTCATGTTTGCTAATAGAGTGTATTTGAGATACACTGGGGGAGACAGTTATTAAAATGTTGGCTGTTAACATTGCATTATCTAGTCCAGTATTTATAATGGATTTACCATCAGGATACATCTCAGCTGTTTCTTATTGAATAACATTTATATTTAGTCTTTCCTAAAAATACCAAAGTTCATTTTTAGAGCATCTTTCAAATATAGTCTTCATTTTCCAACACCAGATATAATTAAATGTAGCCTCATTGGAAATTAATCAAATTAATCAAAATTATATTTGATCAAATTATGTCTGTAGCTACCTAATCTTTTCATTTTTCTCTGAGTAGATTCATCAGCTTAATATTTGGTTACTAACAAGAAATTATTTTGATTCTCAATACCCTTCCCTGAAATAAATGATGGGTATGTCAGAGACTGGGCAATGGTCATCAAGTAGCATTCTCTTTCTGAGATAAGTGTATCACATCACAGGTAATTCACTTTTACCAAAGTAAGGTATGGACCAAGCCGAGAGAAAGTTGTGTGTAAACTCTTTCTCTCATTCCTGTGTACCCTTGCAACCTGAACCCTTGAGTTTATGAAGAGCAAAACCATGTTACCAAAAATAAAAAAAGCAAACACAATAACAAAACCGAAAAAAAAAAACCACAAAACAAACAAATGAAGTCACATAGTCACGTAACGTGACTAAAGTCATCAGCATTGAGAATCTTCTATTTTTTAATTTTTTTATGAATAACCTTGCATGAGCCCATATATAAAAGATTTAGTTTCATAGTGTTTTATTAGATTTCATGCTAATGGTTCAAGGATACATGGGTGAGACCAGGCCGTCTTGTACCATGTCTGCTCAGAAAGTCTCAATTGTATATTTGTCCATTCACAGTTTTGGGAGCATGATGGACAGACGTCTTTGAATAGATTCACGTGCTGTCGGGAAGCCTCTCTCTATGCATGAAAACTGAGATGGAGACTTAACTAAGCTCCTAATCATACCAGTGAACTCAAATTGATCACAGAACTGGATTTCACATGTCCTATGTGATAAGCTGTACACCCCCTCGTCCATTTGAACACTTGGGTTCACTTGTACCCTGAAAAAGAACTCCCAAGTATTTTATATGAAAGGATCATATGTTAGGTCTGGTGGTGAAATAGAATATGGGTATGTGAGAAACTGAGCAATGTAATCTCAGCGATTTGTGAGACTGAGGCAGGAGGATTATAAATCTCAGGCCCTCTTGAATTATAGAAATTACAGCCTAGGAAGTTTGTAAGAACTAGTCACCAAAACAAAACAAACAAACCCAGAGTGAGGTACTAGAAATGCTCTGCCTAATATGGGATGTCCTAAGATAACTTCTTAGTAACTATCTATGTATCTATCTATCTATCTATCTATCTATCTATCTATCTATCTATCTATCTATCTATCTATCTAATCATCTATCTATTTACCTATCTATCTATCTTCTGATGATTTGCATATCAATGTGAATTAGAAAATATTTGGATGTGAAAATAGAAAAGGATTATTTCAGTAATTTCTCTGAGGATTGTCAGACTGGCCCTTCTACATGCACTTGTGAAGTAAAGCTAGGACCTCAGTTTACTTGGTCAGTAATTTACCAAGAGGAACAAGGCCAATTTGCTAGGAGCACATTGTGGTGATTGACCACTACCTCAAAAACAATGGAAGCTGATGTGCCATCTGTTGCCCAAAATATGGCCCAAGATTCAGAAAAACTCAATTGCTTTGGTCGCCACTAAAATATTTGGGTGCATCAATCATCAGAAAAATAATCTGCTTAATCCATTCATATTTCTGAAGTTAAAGAGACAATTATAGACTTGGGTGGACTTCTAGCTTGGGACCAAAACTCTACATCATTGAGGTTGTCCTAGGGATGAAAGCTGGGAAAAAAAAGCAAATTCAGTCCTGAATTAACCAGGATTTTCCCCAAATGGTAAATAAAAGAAGGATGAGGAGAAGGGGAAGGAGGAAGAGAAGAACAGGAAGAAGGTGGAAGAGAGAGAGGGAGAGGGGGAGGGAGGGAGAGAGAGAGAGAGAGAGAGAGAGAGAGAGAGAGAGAGAGAGAGAGAGAGAGAGAGAGAGCCAGGGGAGTATATAGCCTATACCTTAATTTGGTGATACTGAAAAGATACATAACTTAAAGTGAAGTCAACAGAAATATTGATTCAAATGTGTGTGCCTGTATCCAATATTTCTCATAAACTAGTTTAATCTTTGCTAGGACAAATCATGGTGTGTTCTATAGATAACTTTAAGTTCCTTGCTAATGTTTTTCGAATATTACTATAAAACTGATCAACATTTGCTATTATAATCTATAAATAAAAACTGCATATTCTTTACACATTCTAAAATTCCATGACAAATACTTTTTAATCTGCCAGTGCATATTGTTACATAAAGTCTAGTTACATAGAACATCACATATATGAGGGTCTTTATAATCAAGGAGTTTATAATATCCTCTAAAATCATAAAATTTTTATATGACTAAAAAAACAACTTGCAAAAAGCTTGCAAGACGTTTGGACTTGCAAGCTTGGAGCACACCTGCGTACTTGCAGAGCATGCTCAGGCTCTGAGTTCGAGTCCCTGTACCACAGGTTTAAAAATAGTGATGGATCATAGAAGATTCAGGGAAGGAGAGACTACCTTGAGCTGAGCAGTTGTGAAAGAAGCAAGATTTTAGCTGGCTCCCCAGAAAGGAGAGGGAGGAATAAATTCAAACAAACAAACAAACAAAACAACAACAAAAAATCCCAGTGATATAGTGAAGATGCTGGATCACGAAAGTGACAAAAAGTTCTACATGAAGATCAAGCTACAAACCCAGAATTTAAATCTGATCTAGCTTGTTCATTTAAATGCATTCTCTCTCTCTCTCTCTCTCTCTCTCTCTCTCTCTCTCTCTCTCTCTCTTTTTTACAAAAAATTACTTTGAAGTAATTTTTCATTTATTCCATCAGATGTTGTTAACAATGAAACACTATTTGAAACCCGTTTCTTTAAAATAAACTCTATTATATTTGCCAATAGTGTGTGTTTCTAGTTCTTCAGCCGTAGATTATGCTAATTAGGAAGACCTTTCAGAAGGACTTCCTGCTTCATTTTTCGAATTTCCCCCTGAATGGTATTTTAAGTGCAATTCTGGAAAACGTGAGGAGGTTCGCAGTGAGAACAAAAGGACAAGTTAAAACATTCAGCGATTCTAAAATAAGAATCTATTGGAGATAGTTACGAGTGAACGCCACTAAATTTCGTTAATGAAGTAATTATTTCAAGCTGTGTTTCTTAAGGAATATTTAGTAATTAAGCTTATGAGTCCTTAATGAGAGCCAAGCTAAAATAAAGCCCTTTACAGAATACTCTTGACTGTTACAAAACAGCCACAGAGAGAATGAATGGCTGTAACCTTGAAAGCCCCTGCATGTCCTATTTCCTCACTGGCAAAGGCATCAGACATTTACTGCCATTTGAATGCTATGTGACTGCAGGACTGGCAATGGAAACTATAGGGAGGGAGATTTGTTACCCTCATCATCCGTACCTCCCTCCCTTACGTACCCACCTCCTCTTCCTTTGCTCGGGATTTTCTTTAGCAAGCCAATTTGATTCTTCCTGAGTTTCTTCCGAGACCCTCCTAGATTCCACAGATGTGTCTTGGACTTGACTTGAAATTACTTTCAGACACCATCATATTGTTCATTGGGATGGTTGCCTAGACCCGGTGTTTCTGGTTCTGAAGTTCTCGTTTAAAGAACTAAAAGGCACGCACAAACTGAGACACGGAAAGGAAATGTAACTTTTTGAATGTGAAGTGGGAGTATAGATCCCCTGTTCTGCAAGAGAGCAGCCAGCTCCAAGTCAGGGTATCATAGGGTCCCCAGCTGTTTTATGGGGTCTAAGAGGAGTAAAGGCTGGTTGCTAAGGACCATAGCAGGCATAACTATCTGCTTTTGATTGAAAAGCTTGATTAAATGATTGCTCACTGTGCATTTCCATTCCCACGATGCATTCAATTTTAATCAAATGCGTGTCCAATTATACATAGTCATAGGTGGTAAATAGGAAGTTTTCCCTAAGAGTATACTCAAAAGACTCTGCTTGCCTTACCCTGTGTATGTCCAAAACTAGGTCATGCTGGACTGGTTTCAAGCCACTGATGAGAGATATGTTGTGGAACACATTTAAGCAAAAAAGCTTGGTAGAGAGGAGTAACTTATTCCATTGATTCAAGTGCATGTCTGTGTACGCCAATGTAGGTGAAGACAGTAGCTTGCTAAGGCCTTGTTAAGACAGGCCGTATGCATAGCCCAAGCCAAGTGGAGTTCCAGCTTGCTAAGATATCCCTATGTTTGCATACCTTAATATTAGATAGTACATGACAATAGAGGACAAATATCAATAAATGCATACTCTGGTCTTGGTATTATGGACAAATAACCCTTTTACCTTATCATCTGAATGTATATCAGCCCTCAGTATCTACATGGGTGACTGACATCAAAACCTCGGGATCCATCCTAACTGAGGCATAGTTCAGAGTGAGACAGAGATGGCTTTTGGAAGGTTTTGATGATCCCTTCTCCAAGTCCATTAACATTTTTGAAGTAAGCATATTAAACGAGGTTATACAACTGCTGTGGGTTTGGACATATTGGACATGCTTGCCTTCTTCATTAAAAAGACTTTTGCTGGGAGGTATAAGTTATATGTTGTTGGAGATGATAGTCTTTTGGATTGTAATTCAGGGAAAATGCAACTGCCAAAAGTCAAGGATACTGATATATATATATATATATATATATATATATATATATACCAGCATATATATGTGTGTGTGTATGTTTGTGTGTGTGTGTTTCTGTATGTGTGCCTGTGTGTGTTTCTGTGTGTGTCTGTGTGTCTGTGTATGTATGTATGTATGTATGTATGTATGTATGTATGTATGTATGCAGACAGACCTAGGACTGCACAAAACACAAACTACTGGGGACTCTGGACCCAAGTGTAAATATCAGTGGATACTGAGGCCTGATGTACAGTGCAGGAGAACCTTCACAAGCCACAGCAGGAGGAAGGGGTTCTTATAGTAAGCACAATAAAGTAAGCCTGTAGACAACTGAGCTGTACAAAGACATTTACAATAACTATTGGCATATCAACCATTGCTTAAGTCCAGCTGTCAGTGACAAACATGGAATACTTGTTGACTGTCCAGCAACGTTATAATATAATAGGACATAATGTGTGATATTTGCAAATGAGGCAAGAGGATGGTTATCACCCATACGACTGTACTCCTCAAGCTGGAGGCCTACATTTCATCTGTAGAAATGTCAAACATTACATAACCTGTATGCTTCACTTGAGGAAAACTCTGTTTTAAGATAATCTGTCAAAATATGGTGGTTCTGGGCTACCCCTTTTGTACTGATACAAACATTTGAGATGTTTGTGAATATGGTCTATAATTGCAATTAACCCATGTTCAGTTCATATGTCAAAAATAATACCCAGGCATTAAGAAAGATCACCTCAAACAGTTGGCCTTTGTGAATTACTGAGTATTATAAAATACCTTATATTCAAAAGATTATATAGTTCTATCTTATTCCTGTTTTTCATTCTATTTTTTATTTATTCACTTGACATCCCAATCGAAACCCCACATATACCATCCTTTCCTCCGAGCCTCACCCTCCCAACCCCTCAGAGAAGAAGAAGAAGAAAAAGGCCCCCACTGCTGTACCAACCCACCCTACACATCAAGTCTCTTCAGGATTAAGTGCGTCCTCTCCCACTGAGGACAGTCAAGGCAGCCCAGCTAAGGGAAAGGAATCCAAAGGCAGGAAATAGATTCCTAGTCAGAGACAACCCCCACTCCAATTTTTTGGGGTGACACATAAGACCAAACTGCATATCTGCTACATATGCATAGGGTGCCTAGATCCATCCATATGCACCCTTTGCTTGGTGGATCAGTCTTTGTGAGCCTTTGGGCCCAGGTTAGTTTCCTCTGTAGGTCTTCTTGTGGTGTTCTTAATCCCTCGAACTCCCTCAATCTTTCTCCCAATTCTTCCACAAGACTCCCTGAGCTCCATCTCATGTTTGGCTGTGGGTCCCTTCATTTGTTTCCATTAGCCACTGAATGAAGCCTCTCAATGGACAGGCTCCTGTTTGCAAGCATAGCAGAGTATCACTAATAGTGTCAGGGATTGGCTCTCTTCTATGGATGCAATGGGATGGTTCTTACGTTGGATCAGTCATTGGTTGGCCATTCCCTCAATCTCGGCTTCATCTTTATCCATGAACGTATTTTAGGCAGAGGAAATTTGGCGTTGAATGTTTTTGTGCGTGTGTTGGTGTTCCCTCCTTTCACTGGAAGTCCTACCTGGCTACAGGAAGTGGTTACTTCAGGCTACATATACTCTCCTGCTAGGTGTCTCAGCTAGGGTCACCCCATAGACTCCCAGGAGCCTCCCGTGTCCCAGGTCTCTGGCTTGCCCCAGAAATGCCTTCCCTCACTGATTTCCCTTCTCTCTTCCAGTCCCCTCCCCCTCCCCCTCTCTCCATACCTGATTCCCATCCGAAAGTAAGATCAGTTTTAGCATAGGGGTGAGGAGGGGATCTAATTTTTTTACCTAAATGCTGCAGAGCACGATTTTAAATTATTATAGTGATTTTGGCAGTAAACTGAGTTTTGAATGATATTAGTTGCTCAAGAAAACGGTAGGAAAAGCCATCTGTCTAGGTAATTTTGCTTCCCTTTATTTTATAGGAAAAATAGGAGCAGATATTAGGGTGTTCTAATGATAAGAAAAGGGAGATGAAGAGGAGGAGGAGGTGGTGGTGGTGGTGGTGGTGGTGGTGGTGATGGAGAAGGAGGAGGAGGAGGAGGAGGAGGAGGAGGAGGAGGAGGAGGAGGAGGAGGAGGAGGAGGAGGAATCCAGTCAGTGTGCTCTTCCCTGGGGAAGACTATTTGTCCTATTCTTGGCACACTTTAGTTGCCTTTGTCTGTAACTGGGGCCTTGTGAACTTTCCCTTTCCAAGTCTATTGTCATTATCCTCATTCAGGTCATGTTTAGGCCATCATGAATTTATACAGACTATCAAGTTGCATTTATATATTTAGAATAACAGACACACACAACACACACATGCACACACACACGGACACACAAATCCATGTATGCACATGGGAGGGTTTGAAGGAGGAAAGGGAAAGGAACGGTGTGATTATACTTTTAAAAGAAAAACGACAGGAAACTGGACCTGAGACATGGCGACATGGTGCTCCCTGTGAGGCCAGAAAGGAGATAATAGGGGATGTTGTGGGTCAAATACACTGCATTCCTGGCTGGAAATTTCAAAGAATATTTTGTAAAGAAATTAGTACAGTTACCAAAGTGGAAAACTTCTTGCTATTTTGAGCACATTTTGTCTAACTTAGACAATCATCCATGTGGACAACTTATCAATGTGTATGCATGAAGCTCAAGTCTTCCATGCTTAAGATCCCCAGAGATCCTGAGTTCAATTCCCAGCAACCACATGGTGGCTCACAACCATCTGTAATGGGATCTGATGCCCTCTTCTGGTGTGTCTGAAGACAGCTACAGTGCACGCATATAAATAAAATAAATAAATCTTTAAAAAAAAAAGATTCCCTAGGCATTTTGGGAGAGAGAGGGCAAGATTAAAATTGACAGTTGGGCACAAATCTTAGGACTGAGAGTTGGTTAATAAAGGGTGTGTGAGACTGGACAGGAACACTTTCATCGTGGTAGGTGAAAGCAGGACACAGTTTCTGTAGACTCTGGGCTTCCATAGCCCCTCGGGCGACAAAGTAATTGCTACTGAATCTGACCACAGTAGGCAGAGGTCGGTAGTGTCAAACCAGAAGCTCCTAATTCGGAGCCCTTGGGAATGTAGCCTAACTCTTTAGAGATGGCTACTGTGGGTAGAACAAAAGAGATGCTAATTCAGTGAGGTCAACGGAAGTCAGTGTCACATGCGGAGGGATTGCTCTTGCGATGTGCAAGGAATTATAGCTCTTTGATGAGGAGGGGTCCAATCACTGAACTAGCACCCACATCAACGAGTAACTAGGAGCAACAGGAAAGGAAGACGTCGGACAGTTCCTGCAGCCATGTGGTGTGTCTGGATGTGGGTCAGGGGCAGAGGGGATGTGATGAGGGTGTTATGCAGTATGAGCCTTGCAAAGGATTCTTGCTCAGAATTTTTAAACTCCCCCCTGAGAAGACAAACTTTCTAAGGGTGGGTCTGGGACTGAGTGCTAAATCACACTATAATGATGGATTCTCCTCATCAGGCATTGTGTAACTGAAGCAGTCTTTTGACAACCCTTTATTACATTTTTGCAATAAATATGTATTAAGCATATGTCCTTTGTATGTGTTCACCCAAGGGGTGCATTGTCTATGCTTTTTCCCACACACTGTGTACCCTAACTCTTCCTGCATTTGATACTCTTTTTCAGAAATAACTCAATCATGATTTCTGCCACAGTCACTTCATACCTGATGCTTGTATTGGGAATCACCTGTACTCTACGTCCATCTTCCTTGATGATCCTCTAAACATAGTTTCTCAGCCAATACAATCCTTTCCCTCATCTTTGCAGAAATTTAACACACTCCTTGATCTTGTAATGCGTCCATCTACAAACCTAAAAGCTATTGTAGATGGCGGAGTTGGGGAAGGACTGAAGGAGCTGAAGAGGATTGCAACCCCATAGGAAGAACAAAAATATCAACCAACCAGAAGCCTGAGAGACCCCAGGGACTAATCCATCAACCAAAAAATACACACGGAGAGACCCATGATGCCGGCTACATATGAAGCAGAGGATGGCCTTATCTGTCATTTATGGGAGGGGAGGCCCTTGGTCCTGTGATGGCTCTATGCCACAGAGAAGGGGAAAGCTAGGGTGGTGAGGAGGGAGTGAGGGGGTGGCTGAGGGAGCATCCTCATAGAAGCAGGGGGAGAGGGAGGGCATAGGGGGTTTACAGAGGAAAAATCGGGAAGTGGGATAACATTTGAAATGTAAATAAATTAAACAATAAATTTTTTTAATAATCCTTTTCTATTATTCAGGTGTGAATTTGAAAAGGAAGAATGGAATGTATGGCCTGAAAATATGCTTTGTCACAAATAGCAGATGGTGGTCAATTATAGGGAACAGGCGGCAATGTACATAGAGAATGGATGTTCGCTTCTTCGTGTTGCTTTGAGAGTCGGTACGAATCCATTAGTATCTCTTGAGGAACAGGCTAATAGAATATGTATGTGTATGTGTGCGTGCATGTGTGTATGTGTGTGTATGTATGTATGTGTGTATGTGTATATGTGGATATGTATGTGCGTGTGTAAATGAGTGTATTAAATGTTGTTACTATGTTGAAGTAGTAACAAAGGCTGTATCACACTTGAGGAGCATTGAATCTGGTGTTGCTCAGTCCTGGGGTTGGGTACCTCAGCAGTTCACATATGATACTGAAAACCTGGAGGATCTCTAGAGAGCCACTGATCCTCAGTCATTTTAGAAGTCTGAAAATGCTGGTTTTGATGTCAGAGAAAGATCGTCGTCGTCATCGTCATCGTCATCATCATCATCATCATCATCATCATCTTGAGTATAAATTAACCAGAGAGAGAGAGAGAGAGAGAGAGAGAGAGAGAGAGAGAGAGAGAGAGAAGGCCAAATGAGCAAAAGGTTAAAAACTTTCCTTCTGTCAGGACTGTTTTGTTGTTTTGTTTTGTTTTTAAATCTGAACTGCTACCATGAAGTGCTGCCTACATTTGAGTTAATCTTCCACATCAATTAAAACAGCACAGTTTCACAAAAAGGTCCCCTCCTTAGGTGATTCCAAACTGAGGCAAGTTGATATCAGAACCAAGCAGCAGGGCATCAAATTGAAGATCCTTCGGCCTCAGCCACCCCCCTATGTACACACAGTGCTGGAATTACATCCATATATTCATATATTTTCATACGTATTTACCTAGGGCTGACATAGGAGGTTAGGTGAAACTACCATAGAAATACAAACTACAGCATCTTCTTGGTTTTTTGTTTGGGGTAGGCTTTTCTTTTCATATTTCAGAGAAAGATAAAAATTGGGAAAAATAAAATTAGTCAAAAATCTAGAGTATTTAATGATTACAAAAATCCCTGGTCGGCAGTTTCTATTTTTGTCATTTTATTTCCCATACTTTGTTTTGCTTGAACAGAATTATTTTTCCTCCAGTGAAAATATTACCGCTAATGCTGTTAAAAACACGTATTTGTCTATAATTATCTTAAACTTGTGTTTTGACAGGATTTTTTTTTCTACAAACTCCTACTGTTTCACTAGACACATATTTGTGGGAAACTATTATTGGGGAAGGAGAGACACCTCAGTGAACAAAGTATATACCATGCAATCAGGAGGACTAGAATTCTGATCCTTCCCACACCAGCAAAACTGGTGGGCAGCAGGGTATCTCTGGTGCCAGCAATTGAGACACAGAGACAGGCAAGCTTGAGGCAAGCTACTAAGATTTGCAGGGACTTGGATTTGGCAAACTCTGGGTTCAGCAAGAGACCCTCAATAAGTAAATTATAGAGCGATCCAGATAGACACCCTGAATTAATTTTGAACCTCTACACACACACACACACACACACACACACACACACACACACACACACACACACACACAAAGGACTCCTATGTAGTAGAAACGTTCATTTTTTTTATATTATATTTTAATTTTTCATTAATCACTTCACATCCTTATCACAGCACCCCTCCTTTCTCTCCTCCCAGTCCCACCCTCATACTCCCTCTCCCATTTTCTCTTTCCTTTCTCCTCAGTGAAGGGTACCGACCCACCCTGGCATATCAAGTCACAGCAGGACTAAACCCATTCTCTTCCTAAGGCCAGACAAGACAGCACAGCTAGGGGAAAGGGATCCAAAGGCAGGAAACAAAGTCAGAGACAGGCCCTTGCTGCAAATGTTAGGGAATTCACATGACGACCAAGCTGCACACTTGCTACATATGTATGTATATGGAGCCGAGGTCCAGCCCATGCCTGCTTTTTGGTTAGAGATTGAGTCTCTGTGAGTTCCCATGGACCCAGGTGAGTTTCCTCTGTAGGTCTTCTTGTGATGTCTTTGACTCCTCCAACTCCCTCAACCCTTCCTGTACTCTTCCACAAGACTCCCTGAGCTCTGCCTAATGTTCAGCTGAGCGTGCCTTCATCAGTTTCCATCAGCTGCTCGATGAAGCCTCTTCTGTGTGCAAACATAGCAGAGTATCATTAACAGTGTCAAGGGTTGGCTCTCTCCCGAAGGGTAGATCTCAAGTTGGGCCATTCCCTCAGTCTTTATTCCATCTTTATCCCTGCACATATTGTGGGGAGGACAAATTTGGGGTCGATGGTTTTGTGAGTGTGTGGTTTCCGCCTTACTCCACTGAAAGTCCTACCTGACTACAGGAGATGGCTACTTTAGGCTCCATACCTTGGCTGCTAGTGCCATCCCCATAGACTACCAGGAGCCTCCTATGCCCAGGTCTCTGGATTGCCCCAGAGATGTGTGCCTCCAATTTTCACTTTCTCTCCCAGCTCCCCAACCTGATCCCCAACACCATTATCCTCCTCCCTTCTTCCACACAGTTCCCTTGCTTCTGCTGTCTCTTTTATTTCCCCTTCTGAGTGAGATTCAAGCATCCTTCTTTGGGACCCTTTTGTTACTATGCTTCTTTGGGTCTATGGATTATAGCATGGATATCCCATACTTTATGGCTAACATCCACATATAAGTGAGTACATCTCATGCTTGTTGTTCTGAGTCTGGGTTACCTCACCCAGGATGATATTATCAAAATTCATCCATTTGTCTGCAAAATCCATGATGTCTTTTTTTAAAGCATATTTTTACTGGATATTTTCATTTGCATTTCAAATGTCATTCCCTTTCCTGGTTTCTTGGCCATAAGCCCCCTAGCCTATC
Organism: Rattus rattus; assembly: GCF_011064425.1. NCBI lineage: Eukaryota > Metazoa > Chordata > Mammalia > Rodentia > Muridae > Rattus > Rattus rattus. The sequence goes on along the minus strand of NC_046171.1, from coordinate 32,798,790 downwards.
CCTCTCCCCTTCTTCTCTAAGGGTGTTCCCCTCCCCAAACACCCCCTATTCCCACTTCCCCCCAACATTCCCGTGCACTAGGGGGTCCAGCTTTGGCAGGACCAAGGGCTTCTCCTCCCATTGGTGCTCAACAAGGCCATCCTCTGCTACATATGCAGCTGGGGCCATGAGTCCGTCCATGTGTAATTTTTGAATAGTGGTTTAATCCCTGGGAGTACTGGATGGTAGGTATTGTTGTTCTTATGGGGTTGCAACCCCTTCAGCTCCTTCAATCCTTTCTCTAATTCCTCCAACAGAGACCCCATTCTCAGTGCAATGGTTTGCTGCTAGCATTCACCTCTCTATTTGACATGTTCTGGCTGAGCCTCTCAGGAGACAGCTCCTGTCAGCATGCATGTCTTGGCTTCATAAATATTATCTAGTTTTGGTGGCTATATGTATTTGGGTTATATCTACAGGTGGGGCAGGCTCTGAATGGCCATTCCTTCAGTCTCTGCTCCAACCTTTATCTCCATATCTCCTCCTATGAATATTTTTGTTTCCCCTTTTGAGAAGGAGTTTTCCTCTTAGCACTGCTTTCACTGTGTCCCATGAGTTTGGGTATGTTTTTCCTTCATTTTCATTAAATTCTAAAAAGTCTTTCATTTCTTTCTTTATTTCTTCCTTGACTGAGTTATTTTTGATCAACTTCCATGTATATGTGGGCTTTCTTCATTATTGTTGTTATTGAAGACCAGCCTTAGTCCATTGTGATCTGATAGGATGCATGGGATTATTTCAATCTTCCTGTATTTGTTGAGGCCTGTTTTGTGACCAAGTATGTGATCAATTTTGGAGAAGGTACCACGAGGTGCTGAGAAGGTATATTTTTTTATTTTTAGGATGAAATGTTTTATAAATATCTGTTAAATCCATTTGGTTCATGACTTCTTTTAGTTTCTCTATGTCTCTGTTTAGTTTCTGCTTCCATGATCTGTCCATTGATGAGAGTGGGGTGTTGAAATCTCCTACTATTATTATGTGAAGTACAATGTATGCTTTGATCTTTAGTAAGGTTCTTTTATGTATGTAGGTGCCCTTGCATTTGTAGCATAGATATTTAGGATTGAGAGTTCACCTTGGTGTTTTTTCCTGTGATGAATATAAAGTGTCTTTCTTTAACTTTTTTGATAACTTTTGGTTGAATGTTGATTTTATTCAATATTCAATTGGCTACCTCAGCTTGTTTCGGACCATTTGCTTGAAAAATTGTTTTCCAGACTTTTACTCTGAGGCAGTGTTTGTCTTTTTCACTGAGGTGTGTTTCCTATATGCAGCAAAATGCTGAGTCCTCTTTATGTATCCAGTCTGTTAGTCTATGTCTTCTTATTGGCCAATCAAGCCAATTGACGCTAAGAGATATTAAGGAATAGTGATTGTTTCTGTTGGTGATGCTCGCATCTATGGCTCTTGGTCGCTTTCCTAGGTTTTCAATCTCCAGGGTTGTCTCCCTTTGTGCTTTATTATTTCTATTTCCATTTTTAAATCCTGGATGGTTTTGTTCAATTCCTTCACCTGTTTGGTTGTGTTTTCCTGTAATCCTTTAAGGGATTTTTTTGTGTTTCTTCTTTAAGGCCTTCTATTTGTTTAACTGTGTTGTCCTGTATTTCTTTAAGGGAGTTATTTATGTCCTTCTTAACGTCCCATATCATCATCATGAGATGTGATTTTAAATCCAAATCTTGCTTCCCAGTGTGTTTGGATACCCAGTATTCACTTTGGTGGGAGAACTTGGCTCTGATGATGCCAAGTAGTCTTGGTTTCTGTTGCTTAGGTTCCTCTGCTTGCCTCTCATTGTCAGGTTGTCTCTGGTGTTAGCTTGTCTTGCTATCTCTGACAGTGGCTCAACCCTCCTGTAAGCCTGTGTGTCACCACTCCTGTAGACCTGTTTTCTTTCAGCCGGATCTGGGAACAGATAGCTGCTCCTTGGTTTGTGTTGTCCTAAAGCCTTCAGGTGGGTCACTTGGAGCAGAGGAGTTGGTCTTTGCTCGCAGGTGAGTCAGTGCTCCAAGTGACTGGCTTTCAGTTCTGAGTTCAGGCAACCTGAAGGTTCCTGCCATTGACTGCTCTTATATTCCTGTATCCAGAGGGCACTATGCAGGTTCCTCGTGGGCAGTCTTCCCTGACCTCTCAGGATTTTCCTTACTTCTGAGAGTCCAGCTCTCTCCCCCATGGGATTTGGGTACAGAGGGCTGTGGGAGCAGTTCAGTTCCGGGTGCAGCCAGAAATTGGAAGTGTCCTATCCCAGATGACTTCTGACTTTGTGTGTCCTGAGGCCACCAGGAGGGTCTCTTGGAGCAGAAGATTTGATCTTACCTCTGCTCTCTGGTGTGTCAGTGTTCCAGGTGACTGGCTTTCAGCTCTAGGCTCAGGCAGAAATGAGAAGGCCCTGCCCCTGACTGCTCCTAGATTCCTGTGCCCAGAGGGCACAGAGGGCACTAGGCAGGATCCTCCTGGGTCAGGAATGTGGGCAGAAGTAGTTGTCTCCTCTAAGCTCTCAGGATTGTCTATGCTTCTGAGAGTCCAGCTCTCTCCCCTAGGGGATTTGGGACTGGTCCCACAGAGAGCTGTGGGACTGGTTCAGTTCAGTTCCAGGAGGAGGCAGAAACCAACAATGTCTTTTTTAAAAATAGCTGAGTAGTATTTCATTGTGTAAATGCACCATATTTTCTTTATCCGTTCTTCGTTGAGGGCTTACTAGGTTGTTTCCAGTTTCTGGCTATTATAAGTAAAGCTGCTATAGACATAGTTGAGCAAATGTCCTTATAGAGTGGAGCCAAGGAGTGGTATACCAGGGTCTTGAGGTAGACCCATTCCCAATTTTCTAAGAAGCAGCCAGATTGCTTTCCAAAGTGATTGTATAAATTGACACTCACATCAGCAATATAGGAATATTTTCCTTGCCAGCAGTACTTGCCAAACCATTCGATGGAATAAAGAAAACATCTTCCACAAATGGTGCTGGTCTACCTGAATGTAGAAGAATGCAAATAGAAATATGCATGTTTTTAAATAAAAGGCTACAACAAATGAAATTAAAAATTAAAATTGCAAATTAAAAGTTCAAGTATCAAACACCTCAAGATCATCACTAGAAATCTTCATATTCAGTTAGAATCTTAACCTTACCTACAATTGCCTTTTGCAAAAAAACATATGCCTTATTGCTAATTCTAGGAATTTAGTCCATTTTTTATGCTTTCTATAGATGTCTGCAAAAAGAACCAAAAAAAAAAGAAAACTAATGAGCTTTTATAAAGTTGTAAATCTGTACAGTGACCAAAAGCTATTGCTGTGTTGTTTTCTGAAGTGGTAAGACCAGTTTTCCTCCAGGCACTCACTACGTGAAATAGTTACTGACATTTATAAAGCTCCTGAATTTAATAGATTTAGGTTATATTGTCGTTTGTCACAATGCAACACTACTGTTTTCTCTGCTAGCACCGAAAGTTTCTTTAAACACTTGAAGATATTTGACTAATGTAGTACCATGTTTTTAATCTATGAAAACCCCCCAAGAAAGAGCCCTAGCTTTCTCAGTTTTATAACTATTACAGTAGTGACATGTTATAACATTATTTATAACATTATAATAATGCTATAATTTATAACATTATTTGTTTAGACACAACTTAAAAACACTGGTTAATATGCTCTACAGGTCTCTGAGAGCTCCAAGGGGTCCAGGATAGTCAACTCTGTTGGTCTTCCTGTATGGTTTCTATCCCCTTCAGGGCCTTCAATCCTTCCCCCAACTATTCAATAAGGGTCCTCAACCTCCAGCTAACGTTTGCTGTGGGTATTTGCATCTGTTTTTGTTAGTTGCTGGGTAGTACCTCTCAGAGGACAGTTATGCTAGGCTTCTGTGTGTAAGCATAACAGAGTGTCATTAGTAGTGTCAGGGATTGGTTCTTTCCCCTGGATGGATTGATTATTGATTGGCCATTCCTTCAGTCTCTGCTTTATGTTTGCCCCTGAATTGAGCTACCAACGAGAGAGCATACATGGGCTGGACCAAGGACACCAACACATATGTAGCAGATCTGCAGCTCAGTCTCCATGTGGGTTCCACAACAACTGGAAGGGAGGCTCTCCCCTAAAGCTGTAGCCTGACTGTGGTATCCATTCCCCAACAGGACTGCTTAGTTTGGCCTCAGTGGGAGATGATTCACCTAATCTTGCCAAGGTTGGGGGATATGGGATCAGGGCACACCCTGGGAGAGGGACAGAGAGCAGAGGCAGCACTTCAAATGCAAATTAAAAGTAAATGAATAAATAAATAGACAAGCAAGCTTTATAGGTGAAAGGGGGCCAGTTGTGGTTTCAATGTGCTTGAGGGGAGAGGTTTGACGGAGACATCACATTTAGTTCTGAGTGTTTCTAAGTCTCTCGCTTTCTGTCCATTTGTGGTCCTCTCTACTGTAAGAGGAAGCTTCTTGGATGTTGGCTAAATGAGACACTTATCTACAGGTATAGAATGTGTAAGGAGTCATTTTACTGTTCTGTTCATTTAGCTGCAATAGTATTTGGTTTTCCTCTAGACTCATGTCCTATCTAGTTTCAGGTTCTTGGGTAGTTTCAGATATGGATTCCATCTCCTGTAGTGGGGCTTATGTCGAATCAGAGAGTGGTTGGTTGTTTCCACAAGCTCTATGCCACAAGTGTACCAACCTATCATGCAGATATATCACAACTGTGGACTGCATAGTCTGTATCTCAGTTGGTATTTACCTTTCTCCTCTAGCAGCATGCAAAGCCCTAGACAAGAGTGAAGACTTTAGCCAGGTACTAGTTTGACTTCTCCATGTGTACATGGTAAGGCCTTAACTGTCAGTCTGTAGAAAGCAACCAGTAAGATTAAGTTGTTAAATCTTATTTAAAAAATCTCTCTCTCTCTCTCTCTCTCTCTCTCTCTCTCTCTCTCCCCCCCCCCACCCCGTGTGTGCGTGCGCGCGCGCGCGCGTGTGTGTGTGTGTGTGTGTGTGTGTGTGTGTGTGTGTGGTGTGTGTGTTGAGTGAGGAGCAGGCATCCACAGCATGTATTCTGACGTCAGAGGACAACTTGTGGGACTCAGTGTTTGATTTGTAACTTTCCTATTTTCTAGCCTTTTTTTTTAATGAGATTTTTACCAGTTCTTTATCTAGTCACAATAACCCCTAAACTTCAGACTTCATGAAAAGGTGCTTGTCATCTCCAAAGGTCACACTGGAGTGAGAACCAGATTGGCATGTCACAAACGAACAGCATCACCACCATCACCCCTGTACCCCAAACTCACCCACCGTGTCCTGAGTTTATGACTTAGTATTGGGCTGTACTCATAGGTATATTGAATGTCATGTATTATGGTTTAGATGTACCAGATACTGGATCATTCTTTTCAGTGAACCAATTATCTATATCTATATCTATATCTATATCTATATCTATATCTATATCTATATCTATATCTGTATCTCTCTGTCTGTCTATCTATCTATCTATCTACCTATCTATCTATCCATTGTGCCTCTGTTTTCAACTGAAGAGAGAAAATAGTCCATAGTTCACTTCTACCTTTTATTTCCATTTTTGGGGAATCAATTGTATTTTTATGTTAATAAGCCTAGACTGGCCTGCAACTTGTCATGTAACAGAGACTCACTGTGAACTCCTGATCCTCCTATCTCTCTCTCCCAAGTGGTAGACTCATACCACACCAGGCTCCAAGTTATTTTTACATGGACCATTTTCTTTATTAGTTTCCACAAATATTTCTCATTTTCTGTTTGTTTGAGAGGCATCTCTGTGCAACCCAGACAGACCTCAACATTGAATCCCATGCAGTAGCTACAAAATTCTGGAGCTGCAGGCCTGTGCTACCCCAGGGGACTCATAATTTCTACTATGCAAATTTAATGCAAATTTTCCCTCGAAGGTCTGTTTCTCTGTATCTTTCACGATTTGATGTGTTGGCACTCATTAACATATAATTCTATGCATTTTAATCTCGGGACCATGGTGGTTTGATTACAGAGTACCTCAAGATTTTTTCAATCTTTCATATGCATGGGAAAAAAAAACCATGTTTGCTACTCACTTCCAGGTCTGCTGTTGCCATTAGATAGTGTAATCCGCACACCAGACACCTCTCTCTGTGTGTACGTATGTGGACACACATGTGTAGATGTAAGGCTAAAGTCAGAGGATGATGCATCAGAATATGCCTGTTTAGTATACAGTGACTCTGTGCTGATTAATTTGAGAAAGAGCAGCCACAGGAATAGCTCTGAAAACAGAAGCCTGCCTGTAACCATGGTCTTTTCTACCCACATCCCATTTCTAGAATGACTCTGAGACTTAATTATTTATGAATACATGCTGAGGCCATAAGCTTGGCTTATTCCCCAACTAGCTCGTACGTAACTTATATAACCAATTTATTCTATTCTATGCTGGTTACCTCTCTGTAGTTTCAGCCCATCTCCTCAGAGTCCGAGTAGCAAAGCCTCCTGCATCTGACTCCCAGAATTCCTATCTCTTTCTGTCAGACATCCCACCGTATAACGCTCATTGGCCATCAGACTTTTCTTGATAGGCGATGCTTTTACACAGTATGCAAGGGACTCTCTCTACACACACACACCCCATTTTTGGAAATTACAACAACAGGACATTTCCAATCGCAAAAAAATGTCTCCTTTGGTACTAGCAAATTTTGAAATGTCTAGACACTTACAGTAGTGCACATATTGAGTTACATATGCCTAAGAAGCCTTACCTGCATTCAATGTACTTTACCAGGTCACCATCTCATAAAATGACATTAATATCCTGCAAAACTATTCTTTGAGCTGAAGATGGCACTGAGCCTGGACTCAAAGCCATCTCACTGAGATTACTTATTGTCCTCTGAATATATATTTGAGATGTACATGTTAATAATAATATGTTTTTTCTTGATAATTTATCTTTTGTTACAAGGAGCCCAGGGAAGAATGAGAAACATTTATTTTTCAGCACTATAGTCCATGCACTATTATATTCTTCAGTAGGTTATGATGCATTTTTCTCATGTTTCCTTTTTTCTTATGCTATAATAGTGATGCAAAGCTATGTTAAGATTTCTCACCACAATGGTGAATATATTTCTTCCTTTCATGATTTCTTTTTAACTTTATTCTGGGTGTATTTAAATCTATGCTTGCATGTTTAAAATTACTGTTGTATCTTTTCTGTGAGATCATCATTTTAGTATGGCTGAGCAATTCAAAGTCAGAAACTGCAAAATAAAATGATTCTCTTAGGAAACTTGGTGTAATGTTGACCCTAGGAATTTGGACAGCTGCAGGAAATGGCATATTGGAAGTGGATATGGTCCATTCAAGAGTCCTGTCTTCAGGAGACTATAAGTTCTAACTGGAGCTCATATAGATATCAACAAACAAATATTTCCTGGCATTTATTTCATTTCTTTCTATTCTATAACAAGCAGAAACCAATTAACAATGTCATTTTTCCTAGTTTTTCCCTATATACATATACACATACCCATACCCATACCCATACCCATACACATACACATACACATACACATATGAACATGCATAGATGCAATTTATCTCAATATGACGTGGACCAAGGACAAAGTATTACGCTGCTGGCAGCTGTGATATTAGAAACTAAACTTTGGGAAATAGAGGTTCAGAAAACTCAAAATCATTGTTCCAAAGGAATTAGGCAAAATGTGGCAATAGTATTGAGAAGGTGTGCCTGATAGCTAGAGGGGAAAAGAAGCGAGCTGTAATGTGCATAGAAACCTATGTTCTCACAGACTACCGGAAACAAACCAACTTGGGTCAACTTAGCTCACCAAGATGACTCCTAACTAGATCTTTTGTTTCATCACCGTGACACCTCTGTATCACCTGTGCAAAATCACCACCCTTATCATGTGACTCCTACAGTGGGCAGCGCATCTGCAGAATTCTCTATAAAGACAGAATGAGGGAGTCAACCGTTCCAGGACATTTCTGATCTATTCTTAGATTTCCTACATCGTACACTTCCTAAACTTGTGAGTAACTTCCCTTGTTACTGTTTGTCCATTAAAAAGCTACCCAGAATCCTAATAATGAACTAATTGAGAAGCCTTTGGACATAGTGGTATTCTCTCTCTCTCTCTCCCTCTCTCTTGTCTGTTAATCATCTTTAAAAATATTCCTTTTCTATTCTTTAACATTTTAATATTTTGCCCATTCAGTCTTAGACTTATCTGCAATATAAAGGAAGATTTTAAAAATAGTTTGACAGGCTGTGCTTTTAAAATCTTACTTTTGTATGGATAAGGGTGTTTTGTTTGCATGTGTGTCTATGTACCACATGTATGTCTGGCATGTACAGAGGCCAGAAGAGGGTATCTGATTCCCTGCAACTAGACCTGTAGATGGTTATGATCTGCCGTGGGTTTGCTGAAACCAAAGTCGGGCTACCTTCAAGATCTCTTAGCTGAGCTGGTGCTCTCCTATCTCTAGATTCCAGTTTGTGCTTCTTTAACTACAATCACTTTAAACTGACAGTAACTGCATGTTATTGAATTTCCACTGCACATTTATTTTATATTTTACTATTTGCATTTTTCTCACTATGCAAAAACAAAAATCAGTATCTGTAATTGGTTTAGACTAAATAAGAACTTGATCATGTTCCATTTCTCTTTTATCTTCTTCAAAATGTTCCTGGTTTTATATTATGGTTTTAAACCCAGGCTGCTGTAAATATACACTTCTTTTTTGGTAGAGGATTGTCATTGCTTTGTGAAATAAGAAACTTACACTCTTACTTTTCCTACTTCCTACATCCCCAGTATGCTTTCCCTCAGTACTTTCTCCCGGAGTGCACTCTGGATAGCCTTTTTATAAAGTGGAACTTCAGAGGCTTAAGAACTTGACTATGATTTTTTTTTTCGTGTTATGGCCCAACACTGTGATGTCAGTGTAAGAAGGATAAGTAATTGTAAGTTCCAAGCTGCGTGCTTTTGATATTGTAAAGTATTACTCCATTGTCTTCTGATATGCAGTGTGTCTGGGAAGCAGGCACTTTCCCTCTGATTCCTTTTCCTTTGAAGACAGTCTCTTCTATGAAGAGGCTTCCTTCCTGTACTACTGCATTTCACTGACTCTAGACCTGGGCTTTTTCTGTTTAAAGCTTGTGTCCTTTTTATCTTTCTTCAAATCTGTGATATCTATCTTTATCATGTTTTTAATATTCATACCTTGTAAGCCCCCCAATATAATTTAGAGGATCTATATCATGGTGTATTTATTTCAACAGTCTGTGAACTTGAACATTTTTCTGTATTTTCTTTATGTTTATTTATTTTGCTCCTCATTTTGGGAAAGTTTACCAGATTAACTTTCCATTCTTTTTTAATTTTCATTCACTCAACTTCTTTTTCTATTTATTATATTTTCAATGATTATAACTTTTAACCTAATATTTCTAATTGTTTTTAGAATTTAAAAATATTGTTGACATATTCCTTCACATCACTTATATAATCATTTCAAGCCCTTGAGGGGGTAGATGATGTCTATTACCTTTTAATAACTTTCGTTTTGATTACTTGCCACTTTAATTTGTTAATTTTAAGTTTTGAGTTTCCTCTTTATTGCTTGATCTGAAAATTGGGTTGGTCTTTAAAAGCATCCTTTTTGTCATTTGTCATGGTTTTACTCCTCCATGTTGGGTAGGATAGACAGCTAGCTAATAAATTTCATTATTTTCTAGAGGCTGGATATTGAGTACTGGTGTGCTTTACTTAATAAGAATCAGCAGAGGAGACTGGAGAGATGGTTTGTCAGTAAAAAGAGCACTGGCTGCTCTTTTAGGGGACCTCAATTCAACTTTCAGGCTCTGCAAAAGTAGTAACCATATTCAACAGTGTCCCAAGGTGTCTGATCCCCTCCTCTGAACCTGTGAGAACTGCATCTCCGTGGTACACAGATCCATATACAGGCAAAGCAGTTATGCAGTAGCAATGAAATTTTACAGTTATGAAGTAGCAATAAAAATCATTTTATGCTTGGAGGTCGTCAAAACACGAGGAACTCTATTAAAGGGTCACAGCATTAGGCAAGTTGGGAATCACTACTTCAGAGAATCAAGGTGAAGCTGCTACATGGCCCAACACCAGGTGCCTTGTTGCCCACTCTCTATAGGACTTTTCTAGGTAACTCCTGTAATTAGCAAGCCCTCTCCAAGGTTCTGCTTCTTGGAGTAGTGACTTCACACACTCAGCTCTTCTGTCCTGTCCTTTCATTAAGCCTGTTGTTCAGGTGGTCATTTTTGTGATCATTGTAGTAAGTACAGTGTTAGCTTTGGGCTCATGTATACTTTGAGATTTTAGAAATGGAAATTGAGAAGATACAGATGGGATTCATAAGACGTACTGCCAAAAGAATCATTCTTTTGCTTGTTTTGTATTAATCGTTTCAAGTTTAAACCAGCTTATTTTTTTCCCTGTATCTCTGAGAATGTTTTCTCTACTTTTTATTGGATATTTCCTTATTTGCATTTCAAATGATATTCCCTATCCCTGTTTCCTGTCCATAAGCCAATTATCCCCTCCACCTTCCCTTCTTCTATAAGGGTGTTCCTCTCTCCATCCATCCTCCCTTACCTCCCCCCACCCCCGCCCAGCATTCCCTTACATTGGGGGTTCAACCTTGGCAGGACCAAGGGCTTCTCCTTCCATTGGTGTCCAACAAGGCCATCCTCTGCTACCTATGCAGTTGAAGCCATGAGTCAGTCCATGTATAGTCTTTGAGTGTGGTTTAGTCGCCGGAAGCTCTGGTTGGTTGGTATTGTTGTTTGTATGGGGTTTTAAGTCCCTTCAGTTCTTTCAATCCTTTCTCTAATTCCTACATCAGGGGTCCAGTTCTCAAATCAATCGTTTGCTGCTAGCATTCACCTCTTTATTTGACCTGCTCTGGCTGAGCCTCTCAGGAGAAATCTGTATCCAGTTCCTGTCAGCATGCACTTCTTAGCTTCATCCATCTTAACTAGTTTTGGTGGCTGTATATGTATGGTCCACATGTGGGGCAGGCTCTGAATGGCCATTGCTTCAGTCTCTGCTCTAAACTTTGCCTTCATATCCCTTCCTATGAATATTTTTGTTCTCCCTTTTAAGAAGGAGTGAAGCATCCAAAGTTTGGTCATCCTTCTTCTTGAGCTACCTGTGGTCTGTGGATTGCATCTTGGGTAATTCAAACTTTTGGGCTCATATCCACTTATCAGTGAGTGCATACCATGTGTGTTTTTCTGGAATTGAGTTACCTCACACAGGATGATATTTTCTTGTTCATTCCATTTGCCTATGAATTTCATAAAGTCATTGTTTTTTATTGCTGAGTAATATTCCATTGTGTAGATATATCACATTTTCTGTATCCATACCTCTGTTGAAGGGCATCTGGGTTCTTTCCAGCTTCTGGCTATTATAAATAAGGCTGTTATGAACATAGTGGAGTATGTGTCTTTGTTGTATGTTGGAGCATTTTTTGGGTATATGCCCAGATATAGCTGGGCCCTCAGATAGTGGAATGTCCAATTTTCTGACGAACCTCCAGACTGATTTCCAGAGTGGTTGTACCAGTTTGCAACCCCACCAACAATGGAGGAGTGTTCCTCTTTCTCCACATCCTCACCAGCATCTGCTGTTGCCTGAATATTTTATCTTAGCCATTCTGACTGATGTGAGGTAGAATCTCAGGGTTGTTTTGATTTGCATTTCCCTGATTACTAAGGATGTTGAACATTTTTAAGGTACTTCTCAGCCATTTGATATTCCTCAGCTGAGAATTATTTCTTTAGCTCTGTACTCTATTTTTTAATAGGGTTATTTGATTCTCTGGAGTCTAACTTCTTGAGTTCTTGGTATATTTTGGATATTAGCCTTCTATCAGATATAGGATTGGTAAAGATTTTTCCCAAGCTGTTGGTTGCTGTTTTGTCCTAATGACAGTGTTCTTTGCCTTACAGAAGCTTCGCAGTTTTATCCATCTGTTGATTCTTGATCTTAAAGCATAAGCCACTGATGTTTTGTTCAGAAAAATTTCTCCAGTGCCTATGTGTTCGAGACTCTTCCCCAGTTTTATTCTATTAGTTTGAGTGTATCTGGTTTGATATGGAAGTCCTTGATCCACTTGGACTTAAGCTTTGTACAGGGTGATGAGATGGATGGATCTGCATTCTTCTAAATGCTGACCTCCAGTTGAACCAGCACCATTTGTTGAAAATGCTATCTTTTTTCCACTGGATGGTTTTAGCTCCTTTATCAAAGATCAAGTAACCATAGGTGTGTGGGTTCATTTCTGGGTCTTCAATTCTATTCCAGTGATATACCTGCCTGTCTCTGTACCAATACAATACAGTTCTTATCACCATTGCTCTGTAATACTGCTTAAGGACAAGGATAGTGATTTCCCCAGAAGTTCTTTTATTGTTGAGGATAGTTTTCTCTATCCTGGGTTTTTTGTTATTCCAAATGAATTTGCAAATTGTTCTTTATATCTCTGTGAAGAATTGAGTTGATATTTTGATGGGGATTGTATTTGATGTGAAGATTGCTTTTGGCAAAATGGCCATTTTTACAATATTAATCCTGTCAATCCATGAACATGGTAGGCCTTTCTATCTTCTGAGATCTTCTTCAATTTCTTTCTTCAGAGACTTGAAGTTTTTGTCATACAGATCTTTCACTTGCCTATAAACCAGCTTATTTCATGAGCAGATCTCACAACTGAATTAGTGAAGATAGGCAGTTGCCATTGAGATGAGGTTAAACAAGACATTGTATTATTTTTACAATTTGTTTCTGGATGAAAGTTTAGGCCAGAGTTTTACCATAGGTAGTTATCTCTATAAATAACCCAAGACATAATCTGCCTTTAATATCCCCTTTCCTAATGTAGAGGGACAAGCAAAGGCTAGATCCTACTGTGCTTTTCTTCTAGTGAAAGCCAAGGAGTGGGGGAGCTAAGAAGTCTCAGCCAGAAGATAATAGCTAGTTGTTTTTTTTTTTTTACAATAATCAATAAAAAACTACCATTTATATCTGTACTACCTATCTCTTTACAGGAATACTTTTCAGTGGAAGAAATGGCTTTAGAGGTAGGCTCTCATTTAAAGTTGTAATCTAAGAGTCTCAGAGGTTTACAGATGGGATATAGAAGAAAACTACCAAAAAATCAACTCCAGATGTTTTAATGTTTCCAAACTTTAAAGCTTCTCCAATGTCCATATGCAAAATTGGTTGTTGGTCTGTAGTGCTTTGGGGAGGAAGTGGAACCTGGAGTGACTTAGACCATTACGATTGCGTCTTTGACCACACCGAGTCTTCTTCCTTTCTCCTCTCTGTTTTTCTCCTCAGCTTCCAGGAAGTGAGCAGTTCCCCCCTCCATCGCATTCTGTTTGCCTCCATACCAAAGGGAACAGGGCCAAGAACTAAGACCTGAAAATACATGAATCTCAAACAAAATAATATTTTCTTCTTATAAATTAATGATCTGTTATTCTGATGGAAAACTGGCTAAAAATACTTCACTCAGGTTCAGTTTTCACCTCATCTTTGCTATCATTCTCATGGGCAGGTTTTCCAACATATCTTCATTCTCTGTATTTTCTGTAATGAGTGTTTGGCAATGCTTGAGGAGGAAGAAAAGTAGAGCTGAGAAGGTATTTCCCTAGTATGGGTAGATACCCAAGCGATCTCAAGCCAACTGTGCTTTGTGTCTCTCTCATTCTTCGGAGTCCACTGTACTCTGTACAGCTTCAGGGGATCTCCATGGAGTTTCTCCCACTACCATATTTCTGAGTACCTTGTTTACCTTCTCTCGTTCTTTATGCAGAGGAAGGGAGCCAGTATCTACTGCTCATTTTGTAATTCTGGCAGAAATTAAATCTTGCTCCTTTGCCCCTTTTTACTGTCCTGAGTAACTAATAATGAACTTTAGTGATCTAAAAAGGAATCCTGAAGTTTATTAGATTACAGTCAAATGCTAAATACCACCTTGCAAGGAAGAATTAGTTATTTCTAAGGATATAATATGTTGGAATTCTTAAAATATGTAATGATACATAATTATTATAATTTATTTTAAATTCTGCATAAATTTTTTGTGTTTTGAAAAAGATATGTAGTACAGGTTGTCCTCAAAATCTTTTTTTCATTTATTATTGGTTATTTTATTTATTTACACTTCAATTTTTACCCCTCTTCCCAGTTTCCCCTCTCCCTCCTCCCTGCTACTATGAGGGTGCTCTGCTACTACCCACCTATCCATCCTGCCTTAGCGCCCTAGCATTCCCCTACCCTGGATCATCCAGCATCCACAGGACCATTCCAGTGATTCCAGACAAGGCCATCTTCTGCTGCATATGCAGCTGGAGTCATGGGCCTCCCTTCTGTGTACTCTTTGGTTGGTAGACTCTGTGTAGTCTTTGGGAGCTTTAGGGAGTCCAGTTGAGTGATATTGTTGTTCTTCCTATGGGATTGCAAACCCCTTCAGCTCCTAGTCATTGTCCTAACTTCTCTATTGGGGTCCCCACAATCAGTCCAATATTTGGCTGCGTACATCCGAATCTATATTGACCAGGCTCTGATAGAGCTTCTCAGGGGATAGCTATCCCAGGCTCTTGTCAATAAGCAATTCTCGGTATTGGCAATAATGTCTAGGTTTGTTCTCTGCAGATGGGATGGATCCCTAGGTGGGGCAGTCTCTGAATGACCTTTCCTTTAGTCTCTTCTCCACACTTTGTCCCTGCATTTCCTTTTGACAGGAGGAATTCTGGATTACTATTTTTGAGGTAGGTGGGTGGCCCCATTCCTCAACTGGGGGCCATGCCTATCCACTTGATATGTTCTCTAAGGTTCTGTCCCCCCTTTGTTGGGTATTTTGGCTAATTTCCTCCCTGTTGTGTCCTGGGAACCTCTTGGGTCCCTGGCATCTGGGACTTTCTAGTGGTTTCTCCCAGTTTCCCCTCCCCTCCCACTGTTACACACTTAATTCCTGACCCTCTGTACTTGTCCCACATCTCCTCCCATGTCTGAACTGGCCCCCTTTTTTCCCTCCCCCTCTCTTTCACTCCAAGATCTATTTCCCTCTACTTCCTGGAGATGGTTTTCTTCCTCCTTCTGAGTAGGACTTAGACATCCATTCTTTGGTGTGACCTTCTTTCTTGGGTTTTATATGGTCTGTGAGTTGTATTGTAGCTTCTTTTTGGCTAATATCCACTTGTCAGTGTGTTCTTTTGTCACCTCACTCAGGCTGATATTTCCAAGTTCTGTCCATTTGCCTGCAAAATTCATGATGTCATTGTTTTTAATAGCTGAGTAGTATTCCATAGTATAAATGTACCGCATGTTCTTTATCCATTCCTCTGTTGAGGGACATCTGGGTTCTTTCCAGATTCTTCTGGAATTCTTCTGGAATAATAGCTTCTGGCTATTATTAGTAAGGCTGCTATGAACATAGTGGAACATGTATCCTTGTTATATGTTGGAACATCTTTCTGATATATGCCCAGGATTGGTATGGGTGGGTCTTTAGGAAGAACTATTCCCAACTTTCTGAGGAACTGCCAGAATGATTTCCACAGAGGTTGTACCAACTTGCAATCCCACCAGCAATGGAGGAGAGGAATATTCCTCAAACTCTTGACTTAGATTATCAAGTGTTAGGATGCTACCATGCATGGTTAGAATGAAACCCATGTAAACAATCCCTGGTGTTAACATATGGGTCTTAGAAATGAGTACCAAACTCAGCTTAAGATTCTGTTAAAGAATGATGCATTTGGAAAATCATTAACCCAGTTACATAGATTTTTAGAAGCACTTAGAAATGTGCAGGGCAATAGACTTATGCCATATTTGCAGAATCATCAGGAGAGGCCAAAGAATATAGATATCACCTTGAGACTATGATTGTGCTTTCTGAAAAGCTTGAGGTGTTTGTTCAAGTGACATTGTCCTCGGGGAAGCTCCAAATTTGTCCTGAAGGTTCCTCGGTGTCAGGAAGTTTGCACTGTCAAAGAAGTTTGCATTATAGGCTGCCATGCCTCCCCTGGTGTAAGGTAGAGAGAGCTGCCTGCAGGTTAAGTTCTTCTAAACCTCTATGCCAGATGGCCTCATTTAATTAGCTTTTATTCTCACCCTTATGACAACTACTCAATACCCCATTAATAAAGCAGAAAAGGAATTGTGTGAATTGACAAAACTCAGGAAACAAGGTTATGCCTTTTTCTAGTTATTCCATAATCCAAATATATTTTAAAGAAGTAAAAATATATCATGATTTGGCTATCATTAAGAAAAATAAGAAAAACGTTCCATAGACTATGTGATTGGATGAGAAAGAGAATAACTAAAAGTGGAATGTTACAGTTTATTGGGGGAAAGGAAGAAAGAAAATAGATGATAAAGATGTTATACTCAGATATTATCTTAAAAAGATGTCTTATACAGTAGAAATGGGAAAAGCAAGAAGCCCAGTACAAAGAGGATTATAAAAATTGGTACCCATCAACATTTTGGAAAGGCTTGAGAACGCTTAGGTTTTGAGGGTATCTATTTATTTGAAGTTTCTTAGAGAAGCATCTAAGATTTTTAGTGGGTTTGAAAGAGCATGTTGGGAAATGATTTCCTGACAACTAGGTCTTTGTTAGAGGGTCAGGGATTTACTTTAGAATAATTGACATTACAATAGGGTGATTGGCCAGATTGACATTCCTGATACTTTGAAAGAGAGAGGTTAATGGGGTAGGATCCTTTCGAAAGAGAGTTACTGAAGAAACAGTATCTTTCTCTTGAAATTTGATGAAGGACTTGAGTTCCCGGGTCAAGGAGCAACAATCACCCTTAGCTTTAACCAAAAATCTAATGCCATAGGCTTCTAAGGCCTACTGGAATTGTTTCAACAATATGATAAACCTGATTGATTGTTGGTTTCAACTTCAAGATCATTAAGTATTTGTTTTAGTCGGTGTTCTCTTGGCGTGAAGAGATATAATGAGCAAGGCAACTCTTACTTGAAAAATGCATTTAATTGAGGGCTTGCTTATTGTTTCAGAGTTTCAGCCCATTATCATCATAGTGAGAAGCATGGTGAGACACAGGCGGAAATGGTGCCAAAATTGAGAGTTACATCCTGATTTGCTGTCTGACAGAGAGAGTCTGGGCTTCGCTTGGGCTTTTGAAACCTCAAAGCTCACTCCCAGTGGCATTCTTCTTTCAACAAGGCCACATCTCCTAATCCTGCCACTTCAAATAGTGCCACTCCCTGGAGACCAAGCAATCAATTCTATGAGCCTATGGGGGCCATTCTTACTTAAACCACTACAGTATGCCCCCATAAAGTGATTTAGAGAAGTATAATGGGGCCATCTTGTTAGGAAACAGAACTTCTAGTAATGACTTTTACAGTGAAGGCAAAGACGTCAAACGGCCACATTAAAAAAAAAAAAGTTTCTCAGATTGTATGAGTAAGAATACCAGGAACTATACGAGAAGTTTATGCTAGAAATAGCTTCAAAAGTAAGACTTGAACAATGACACTATCAATGAACACGGAAGGAGGAAATCACCCCTACAGACGGGAGTACAGGCAGCTAATGAGGAGCACTAGCTTTTCCTAGGGATGAACCCCCTTACAGGTTGTTCAAAGAAGAGTGCTCAGTTCTGAAACAGCATAAACACAAAAACCAAACATGCTTTTTCAAGCTTTATTTATATATTTGTGTATACGTGTACATACATATGTATGTATAAAGCAATAATAATTTTTTAAAAGTGATACAATTCTATTTTAATAAATCGCATTAAAATGCTTCTAAATGGAATATGTTCAATTTATGTAATTATAGCTTCATCATCTCATTTTCACACATGTGCCTGATGTTATTTTTATTATTTTTATCCTCATTTCTCTCTTTTGTCCACTTCCACTTCCAAACTCACAAATTGAATCTCAATCCTTTCCCTTATGAGATTCTCTTCCAGTTTTGCTTTGTGTTGTGTATGTCGGGGGTGGGGGCAGAGGGGGGAGAGAGGAAGAGTGGGTGGGGAGATGGAAGGAAAGAGATTGAAATTCAGTGAATTTCATTAGAGTTGTAATAAGAATGTGTAGTAACGTGACTAAGGTTTGTTTATAAGACCTTGAGTACATTCCTTGACGTCACTCACTGGGAGAAAATATTTCTATGGAACAAGGAGGCTCTTTGGATTAACTGTCAATGATAACCTACTATCTAGAGTCAAGCCAAGAGTACAAGAGGCATGTCATTCCCCCTTCCTCAGTCTTTTACATTCTTTTTTCCCCTTCTTTTATAGTCCTTCTTGAGCCTCTGGGCAGATTGTGTGTGTGTGTGTGTGTGTGTGTGTGTGTGTGTGTGTGTGTATATATATATATGTATATATATATATATATATAATTTATGCCTTAGCCATTTCATAGTCTTATTCTCAGTACGTATCTGGAGTTATTGCTGACCACTGTCAAAAGAAGCTTCTCTGATCAAAGCTAATCGTAGTATTATTCTACTGCCATCACTGTGGTTACTTAGACGGTAGTTTCTCATGTACGATCATGTACACTAAAAAAAGAAAGAAAGAAGAAACCAACGAAAAACAAAACAACAGTATCATCTCTTTTAGGGTCTATGATTTCTCTTACCACCCCCCCACCCCAATTTTGGACTGGATTTACAATATTCAATGTGAACTTCTTCCTATAGAGTGAGGTTCAAATTCAATAAGAAAGTTTCGGGTCATCTCTATAACAGATTTGCCACTGTTACACTTCTCTTTCCTGGTTGTGTGATCAGCAGTGTAGCATACAAAGTCTACAGCTGAATAATACGGCTGATTATAGCTATTCACCACAGTCTGAATAACACCTTCTAACAATACAGAGTATTCCCGAATGTTAGCTCAATATCTGTGAGCTTCTATGAGCCCTGGTTACTTGAATCTGTGAACAGTGTTCTTGTGATGTCCTTGAACTCTCTTGATCCTACAACCCTCCCTCTCCTTCTTCTGCAGAATTGTAGGGCATCTTTCAAATTGATGGTTGAATTCAGAGGGTCTAGCCCATTGCGGGTGGTGACATTTCTAGGTTGGTGGTCCTTTGCTTTATAAGAATGTAGGCTGTTCAAGCCATGGGCAGCAAGCTAGTAAGAGGCACTTCTTCGTGGCCTCTGCATTAACTTCTGCTTCCAGCAAGGAGGAAGTTGCCAGCCCAATAACAGCTTGATATTTCTATGTTCTATGGCTAAGGCATGTGCCATCTTTAGCCGGAGGATTTCATCACTTAGTTCTGGGATAAAACGAGCAGGAGTTCCATTAACGTTTTATATAGACATTCTTATTCCAACATTCCTATTACCATCAAATGTGGCAAATGTCTAGTGATGGCTATAGGTGACATGTAGGTTCAGTGGGTTAGCATGTACTGCAACTGGTAGTCAGGCTTGGCACTCTTCATCTCTTTTCTTTTTCTTTGGACTTTTGTAGTCTGTGCATTGGGAAAAACCAACATTAGCAAGCTATAAGTAGAAGCTACCAAGGAAGCAGAGGGAGTGACTGCTTCCTTTTCCCTGGGGAAACTCGACCTGATGAGAATCCTTCAGACTTCTGGGAGAGTCTGTGGGAGTAGATGTTGTCAGAGCTAAGATAGAAGAACCAATTTTTCATGTACTTTGAAGATCTCTGTGGTCTCTAAGGAGGAAAAGCAGTTATGCATAGAGATGTCAGACCAGCTCCTCCCCCACTTACAGAAGAGCTGCAACTGGAGATGAGTGTTATAGTTAAGGCTGCCACTAGATGGCCACACCTTCACATTCCCTAATGGTACTGAGGGAAAGCAGGCTCTCTCAAGAAAATTAAGCAAGCTGCTTTAGAGTATTAGCACAAACTGATCTTGGATTATGAAGCACTTTATAAAGGCTGGTATAGAGAGCTAGATTCCCATTTGGAAATGAGATTAGAAGACACTGCTCTGGCTCTTCTGCTAGAGAGACGTGCCTGCCTTCTCAAGGTCTTTACAGTTCCCACTGTGAGCCACATGTCCCCTTCTTGACAGCAGTATGTGACAGATAATGTATCAGGGGCAACCCTTTTATCCCCAGTCACCAAGGTTTGCATACATTCCGTGTCCTAGATTCCATACAGTCTTTGTTAGGGTTCCTATTGTTTCAATAAAACACAATGACTGAAACGTTCATTGGGAAGGAAAGGGTTTATTTTGCTTACATTTTCATATTACCATTCATCATCAAAGAAATAAACTCAAATAAAGCAGAAATCGGAGACAGGAGCTAATGCAGAGGTCATGAAGTTCTGCTCACTGGCTTGCTGCCCATGGCTTGAGCAGCCTGCTTTCTTATAGAGCCTAGGACCATCAGCCTAGGAATGTCACCACTCACAATGAGATGGGCCCTCTAGATCAATGATTAATTTGAAAAATGCCCTATAATTCTGCAAAAGAAGGAGAGGAAAGATTGTAGGAGCCAGAGAGTTCAAGGAAATCACAAGAACACCGTCCTCAGACTCAATTAACCAAGGCTCCATAGAAGCTCACGGATGTTGAACTGACATTCAGGGATCCTGTATGGGTCTGGCTTAGGTCCTCTACATATATGTTATGATCATGTAGCTTGGTGTTTTTGTGACTCCTGACAGTTGGAGTGGAGACTGTCTCTGACTCATTTGCCTGATTTTGGTACCCCTTTCCTCCTGTTGCGTTGCTTTGTCCAGCCCTGAAATAAGGGCATGTCGCTAATCTTATTGTAACTTATGTCTTGTTTGATTGAGATCCCTGGGAAGCCTGATGTTTTCTGAATGAAAAGAGGAGGAGTGGATCTAGGGGAGAGAAGAGGTGGGAGAACTTTGAAGAGAAAAGGGGGTAGAAACAGCAGTTAGGATATAATGTATGAGAGAGGAAAGGAAGGAAAGGAAGGAGAGAAAGAAAGAAAAGAGAAAAGAAGAAGAGAGAAAGGAAGAAAGAAAAAAGAAGGGAGGAAGAAAGGAAGAAAAAGAAAGAAAGAGAGAGAAAGAAAGAAATAAAGAAAGGAAGGAAGAAAGGAAGAAAGGAAGAAAGGAAGAAAGGAAGAAAGGAAGAAAGGAAGAAAGGAAGAAAGGTGAGTCTTGTGGTTACTGGGGTTAGGTCCGCTCCAAGGCAGTCAAATGGGGTGGAGCTTAAGCTAGACTTGGTTTAGTAAAGCTTGCTTGGTATTAATAATATTTACTCTCCTTGATTCTTTGTTATTCAGGGGGCCAGAGGGCATGGCTTCAGGCAAACTGTCACCTGTTGTTTAACACTGTGGGATTAGGTAAAGGATTTATATCTAGTGTTCCTTTCTCATGCCAGGCAGCCAGAAGCCTCTCACTGACTAGGCTGGTTAGGTTTTGTGAACTACAGAGGAAGGAAAGGAAAAGAGTTAGAATCCTTTACTCAGGTAAATATGCACATACACATATACATTCATATATCCACACTCTGGTAAGGCCCAGCTTTCTTTCTCAATCAACTTCACAAGTGTTCATGTATGTTTACATATATGTACACACACACACACACACACACACCTACATCCATATGTAAAAACAAACAGACATTTATATTAGGATGAATGGATGGATAGAGCACAGCTCCCCACAGAATGGTTCCTTGTACTTTTGTCATGAGCACAAAGGCTGAGGAAGGACAACATTCCTAAGAATTCAGCAGAGCAATTGCTTTGTTCAGCAAAGGTCACTCCCCCCCCAGACCCCTTTATGCAGGAACATCCTCTAGGAAATATAGCAGACAGTGAGGAAACCAACAATTCTACATGCTTGAAGGTAGCTGACCAATATGTATCAAGAGTAATCCCATTACTAGGCAGACAGAAACAGGATTCTTAGAACTTGCTTGCCATCCACTCTAGCTGAGTTGGTGAGTTCCAGGTTCAGTGAAGAGACCTAGTCTCAAAGAATAAGATAGAGAAACAATTGAGGGAAGCATTTGAGGTTGACATCTGCCCTACCCACTCCCACATCCCTTCCCTGCTGCCACTGCCACCGCCTTGTGCACACACACACACACACACACACACACACACACACACACACGTTCTGGTTTAAGGGTTAAATGTTATTTTGCATATAATTTACTTGTTATTTTAAACAAAATATGTAGCATAAATAACAAAGTGCTATGATATACAAGCCACAAATTTTTGTTTTTAACTCTACTTTTTTGCATACTTCATTATTTTCATAATGAAAATTTACAAAGACAAGAAAAGACAAAAAGAAAAGAGAGGAGAGACAAACTATCAACTGTGGTAAGAAGCACAGAAAACAACGGATCTCGCGCCACAAGTGTAAAATGGAGGTCTGGCTTCTGTCTTGTGCTTGGTTACACGGGAGCCATCTTTACCACACGGCTGAAACAAAAGACTGGCAAAATGCAGTGTTGATCAGCATATGAAGAAGTATATTATATATCATTGATATTAATTTAAAATTATATAACCACTTTTAAAAATTGCTAAGAATCTCCTTCTAAATGTATGTGTAGGTTTGGCCAGAGTCCCGGACCAGCGGAGGATCCCTGCCTTCAGCAGCTCTCTGCTCCCAGGCCCCCCGGAGGGGAGTTCTGGCCGCCTGGTCGGGCGGGCACTCCTGAGGCAGCAGAGCGGAGGAGACCACCAACGCTGCCCACCCCTGCCCACATCCCTGGCCCAGGAGGAAACTGTATACGGCCTCTGGGTACCCGTAGAGGAGGGCCCAGGAGCAGCAGATCCACTGCATCTGAGACACCGCACCTGAAGGGACCAACCGGATAAACAGTTCTCTGCACCCAAATCCCGTGGGAGGGAGAGCTAAACCTTCAGAGAGGAGGACACGCCTGGGAAACCAGAAGAGACTGCACGCTGCACACAGTACTGACCCTAGAGGAAAACAAAAGCTATCTGGAACCCTGGTGCACGGAACCTCCGGAAAGGGCGAGATCTTCCTGGCTGCTGAGGCCGTGGAGAGCTCATAGGCAACACCCCAGGAGCAAACCTGAGCCTGGGGACCACAGGTAAGACAAACTTTTCTGGTACAAACGACTTGCCTGGTGAACTCAAGACACAGGCTCACAGGAACAGCTGAAGACCTGTAGAGAAGAAAAATTACGCCAAAGCAGAACACTCTGTCCCCATAACTGGCTGAAAGAAAACAGGAAAACAGGTCTACAGCACTTGAAACACAGGCTTATAAGACAGTCTAGCCACTGTCAGAAATAGCAGAACAAAGTAACACTAGAGATAATCTGATGGCGAGAGGCAAGCGCAGGAACCCAAGCAACAGAAACCAAGACTACATGGCATCATCGGAGCCCAATTTTCCCACCAAAGCAAACACGGAATATCCAAACACACCAGAAAAGCAAGATCTAGTTTCAAAATCATATTTGATCATGATGTTGGAGGACTTCAAGAAAGACATGAAGAACTCCCTTAGAGAAACACAGGAAAACATAAATAAACAAGTAGAAGCCTACAGAGAGGAATAAAAATTCCTAAAAGAATTCAGGAAAATATAAATAAAACAAGTAGAAGCCCATAGAGAGGAGTCACAAAATCCCTAAAAGAATTCCAGGAAAACATAAATAAACAAGTAGAAGCCCATAGAGAGGAGTCACAAAAATCCGTGAAAGAATTCCAGGAAAACACAATCAAACAGTTGAAGGAATTAAAATGGAAATAGAAGCAATCAAGAAAGAACACATGGAAACAACCCTGGATATAGAAAACCAAAAGAAGAGACAAGGAGCTGTAGATACAAGCTTCACCAACAGAATACAAAAGATGGAAGAGAGAATCTCAGAGCAGAAGATTCCATAGAAATCATTGACTCAACTGTCAAAGATAATGTAAAAGCGGAAAAAGCTACTGGTCCAAAACATACAGGAAATCCAGGACTCAATGAGAAGATCAAACCTAAGGATAATAGGTATAGAAGAGAGTGAAGACTCCCAGCTCAAAGGACCAGTAAATATCTTCAACAAAATCATAGAAGAAAACTTCCTAACCTAAAAAAAAAGAGATACCCATAGGCATACAAGAAGCCTCACAGAACTCCAAATAGATTGGACCAGAAAAAAAACACCTCCCCTCACATAATAGTCAAAACACCAAACGCACAAAATAAAGAAAGAATATTAAAAGCAGTAAGGGAAAAAGGTCAAGTAACATATAAAGGCAGACCTATCAGAATCACACCAGACTTTTCGCCAGAAACTATGAAGGCAAGAAGATCCTGGACTGATGTCATACAGACCCTAAGAGAACACAAATGCCAGCCCAGGTTACTGTATCCTGCAAAACTCTCAATCAACATAGATGGAGAAACCAAGATATTCCATGACAAAACCAAATTTACACAATATCTTTCTACAAATCCAGCGCTACAAAGGATAATAAATGGTAAAGCCCAACATAAGGAGGCAAGCTATACCCTAGAAGAAGCAAGAAACTAATCGTCTTGGCAACAAAACAAAGAGAAGAAAAGCACACAAACATAACCTCACATCCAAATATGAATACAACCGGAAGCAATAATCACTATTCCTTAATATCTCTCAACATCAATGGCCTCAACTCCCCAATAAAAAGACATAGATTAACAAACTGGATACGCAACGAGGACCCTGCATTCTGCTGCCTACAGGAAACGCACCTCAGAGACAAAGACAGACACTACCTCAGAGTGAAAGGCTGGAAAACGACTTTCCAAGCAAATGGTCAGAAGAAGCAAGCTGGAGTAGCCATTCTAATATCAGATAAAATCAATTTTCAACTAAAAGTCATCAAAAAAAGATAAGGAAGGACACTTCATATTCATCAAAGGAAAAATCCACCAAGATGAACTCTCAATCCTAAATATCTATGCCCCAAATACAAGGGCACCTACATGTAAAAAGAAACCTTACTAAAGCTCAAAACACACATTGCACCTCACACAATAATAGTAGGAGATTTCAACACCCCACTCTCATCAATGGACAGATCATGGAAACAGAAATTAAACAGAGGCGTAGACAGACCAAGAGAAGTCATGAGCCAAATGGACTTAACGGATATTTATAGAACGTTCACCCTAAAAGCAAAAGGATATCGTTCTTCTCAGCTCCTCATGGTACTTTCTCCAAAATTGACCATATAATTGGTCAAAAAACGGGCCTCAACAGGTACAGAAAGATAGAAATAATCCCATGCGTGCTATCGGACCACCACGGCCTAAAACTGGTCTTCAATAACAATAAGGGAAGAATGCCCACATATACGTGGAAATTGAACAATGCTCTACTCAATGATAACCTGGTCAAGGAAGAAATAAAGAAAGAAATTAAAGACTTTTTAGAATTTAATGAAAATGAAGATACAACATATCCAAACTTATGGGACACAATGAAAGCTGCACTAAGAGGAAAACTCATAGCGCTGAGTGCCTGCAGAAGGAAACAGGAAAGAGCATATGTCAGCAGCTTGACAGCACACCTAAAAGCTCTAGAACAAAAAGAAGCAAATACACCCAGGAGAAGTAGAAGGCAGGAAATAATCAAACTCAGAGCCGAAATCAACCAAGTAGAAACAAAAAGGACCATAGAAAGAATCAACAGAACCAAAAGTTGGTTCTTTGAGAAAATCAACAAGATAGATAAACCCTTGGCCAGACTAACGAGAGGACACAGAGAGTGTGTCCAAATTAACAAAATCAGAAATGAAAAGGGAGACATAACTACAGATTCAGAGGAAATTCAAAAAACCATCAGATCTTACTATAAAAGCCTATATTCAACAAAACTTGAAAATCTGCAGGAAATGGACAATTTCCTAGACAGATACCAGGTACCGAAGTTAAATCAGGAACAGATAAACCAGTTAAACAACCCCATAACTCCTAAGGAAATAGAAGAAGTCATTAAAGGTCTCCCAACCAAAAAGAGCCCAGGTCCAGACGGGTTTAGTGCAGAATTCTATCAGACCTTCATAGAAGACCTCGTACCAATATTATCCAAACTATTCCACAAAATTGAAACAGATGGAGCACACCGAATTCCTTCTATGAAGCCACAATTACTCTTATACCTAAACCACACAAAGACCCAACAAAGAAAGAGAACTTCAGACCAATTTCCTTATGAATATCGATGCAAAAATACTCAATAAAATTCTGGCAAACCGAATCCAAGAGCACATCAAAACAATCATCCACCATGATCAAGTAGGCTTCATCCCAGGCATGCAGGGATGGTTCAATATACGGAAAACCATCAACGTGATCCATTATATAAACAAACTGAAAGAACAAAACACATGATCATTTCATTAGATGCTGAGAAAGCATTTGACAAAATTCAACACCCCTTCATGATAAAAGTCCTGGAAAGAATAGGAATTCAAGGCCCATACCTAAACATAGTAAAAGCCATATACAGCAAACCAGTTGCTAACATTAAACTAAATGGAGAGAAACTTGAACAATCCCACTAAAATCAGGGACAGACAAGGCTGCCCTCTCTCCCTACTTATTCAATATAGTTCTTGAAGTTCTAGCCAGAGCAATCAGACAACAAAAGGAGGTCAAGGGATACAGATCGGAAAAGAAGAAGTCAAAATATCACTATTTGCAGATGATATGATAGTATATTTAAGTGATCCCAAAAAAATTCCACCAGAGAACTACTAAAGCTGATAAACAACTTCAGCAAAGTGGCTGGGTATAAAATTAACTCAAATAAATCTGTAGCCTTCCTCTACACAAAAGAGAAACAAGCCGAGAAAGAAATTAGGGAAATGACACCCTTCATAATAGACCCAAATAATATAAAATACCTCGGGGTGACTTTAACCAAGCAAGGGAAAGATCTGTACAATAAGAACTTCAAGACTCTGAAGAAAGAAATTGAAGAAGATCTCAGAAGATGGAAAGATCTCCCATGCTCATGGATTGGCAGGATTAATATAGTAAAATGGCCATTCTACCAAAAAGCGATCTACAGATTCAATGCAATCCCCATCAAAATACCAATCCAATTCTTCAAAGAGTTAGACAGAACAATTTGCAAATTCATCTGGAATAACAAAAAACCCAGGATAGCTAAAACTATCCTCAACAATAAAAAGGACTTCAGGGGGAATCACTATCCCAGATCTCAAGCAGTATTACAGAGCAATAGTGATAAAAACTGCATGGTATTGGTACAGAGACAGACAGATAGACCAATGGAACAGAATTGAAGACCCAGAAATGAACCCACACACCTATGGTCACTTGATTTTTGACAAAGGAGCCAAAACCATCCAATGGAAAAAAGATAGCATTTTCAGCAAATGGTGCTGGTTCAACTGGAGGTCAACATGTAGAAGAATGCAGATCGATCCATGCTTATCACCCTGTACAAAGCTTAAGTCCAAGTGGATCAAGGACCTCCACATCAAACCAGACACACTCAAACTAATAGAAGAAAAACTAGGGAAGCATTTGGAACACATGGGCACTGGAAAAAATTTCCTGAACAAAACACCCATGGCTTATGCTCTAAGATCAAGAATCGACAAATGGGATCTCATAAAACTGCAAAGCTTCTGTAAGGCAAAGGACACTGTGGTTAGGACAAAACGGCAACCAACAGATTGGGAAAAGATCTTTACCAATCCTACAACAGATAGAGGGCTTATATCCAAAATATACAAAGAACTGAAGAAGTTAGACAGCAGGGAGGCAAATAACCCTATTAAAAAATGGGGTTCAGAGCTAAACAGAGAATTCACAGCTGAGGAATGCCGAATGGCTGAGAAACACCTAAAGAAATGTTCAACATCGTTAGTCATAAGGGAAATGCAAATCAAAACAACCCTGAGATTTCACCTCACACCAGTGAGAATGGCTAAGATCAAAAACTCAGGTGACAGCAAATGCTGGCGAGGATGTGGAGAAAGGGGAACACTCCTCCATTGTTGGTGGGGTTGCAGACTGCTACAACCATTCTGGAAATCAGTCTGGAGGTTCCTCAGAAAATTGGACATTGAACTGCCTGAGGATCCAGCTATACCTCTCTTGGGCATATACCCAAAAGATGCCCCAACATATAAAAAAGACACGTGCTCCACTATGTTCATCGTAGCCTTATTTATAATAGCCAGAAGCTGGAAAGAACCCAGATGCCCTTCAACAGAGGAATGGATACAGAAAATGTGGTACATCTACACAATGGAATATTACTCAGCTATCAAAACAATGACTTTGTGAAATTCAGAGGCAAATGGTTGGAACTGGAAACTATCATCCTGAGTGAGCTAACCCAATCACAGAAAGACATACATGGTATGTACTCATTGATAAGTGGCTATTAGCCCAAATGCTTGAATTACCCTAGATGCCTAGAACTAATGAAACTCAAGACGGATGATCAAAATGTGAATGCAGATCGCTCATGAGAGACACAGCCAGAACACAGCAAATACAGAGGCGTATGCCAGCAGGAAACCACTGAACTGAGAACAGGACCCCTGTTGAAGGAATCAGAGAAAGAACTGGAAGAGCTTGAAGGAGCTCGAGACCCCATATGTACAGCAATGCCAACCAACCAGAGTTTCCAGGGACTAAGCCACTACCCAAAGACTATACATGGACTGACCCTGGACTCTGACCTCGTAGGTTGCAATGAATATCCTAGTAAGAGCACCAGTGGAAGGGGAAGTCCTGGGTCCTGCTAAGACTGAACCGCTAGTGAACTAGACTGTTGGGGAGAGGGCAGCAATGGGGGGAGGGGAGGGAACACCCATAAGGAAGGGGGGGGGGGATGTTTGCCCGAAAGGGAAAGGGAATAACATTCAAATGTATATAAGAAATACTCAAGTTAATAATAAAAAAAAAAATGTATGTGTAACCAAGCAAGTTCACTATTGGTCATACACAAGTGAATTAGTCTGTATGTCTAATATATATATATATATATATATATATATATATATATATATATGAACATTTATAGCAATGCACTCACAATATAACCAGATGCTACTCAACATATAAATGGATAGACAAAAGTGTTTAATGTAATGTACACCAATAAAAAAATTGAATTCTTCTATAGGCAACAACATAGATGTTAGAGACAGCTCCCTTATCAATAGTCAGCAGGCACAAAGATGAATTTGTTTTATGATTATATATGAAATTAAAGAATATGCAAAACTACCCAATAATAGAACATAAAGGTTAGTAGGCTGATTACAGGATTCAGGAAAAAGTGCCTTTAAGAAAAATCTTTCTTATTTTTCACTGAGTGTAAATGTGTACAAGTACCAACAGAGGCCAGAAGAGGGCACTGGTTTACTAGAAATGCAGTTACAGGTGGTTGTGAGCATAGGACATGGGTGCTGGAGCTCAGCAGGAATATATGAACTCTTAACCCCTGGGTCAGCAGTCTAACACACACACACACACACACACACACACACACACACACACACACACACACACACACACACTCTCTCTCTCTCTCTCTCTACTTGTCTATCTGTCTGTCTATCTATCTATCTGTCTATCTATCTATCTATCATCTATCTATCTATTCATCATCTATATAATATATAATATATATTTTAGAAATATAATGTATTATGTCTGTAAAATCACATTGTAACAGATAAGGGTGTTCTTTATGCACATTTTTGTATTCAAACTATTTTTCAATTCCATAGAATAACTAAAAATTTTAATATCCACATTCTATGAATGAAGAGCAGGTTAAAAAAAAAAAACCCCACAAATTGTTTGATGAGTTATGAAATTAATCAAAGTTCATATAGTTAAATTTCATTTTCTTTTTCTTTCTTGATTTTTTTTTTTTTTCGGAGCTGGGGACCGAACCCAGGGCCTTGCGCTTCCTAGGCAAGGGCTCTACCACTGAGCTAAATCCCCAACCCCAAATTTCATTTTCTTTTAGGCAAAACAATATTCTAGTTTAAAACTGTGGCCCATGTTATTTTTGCTTATATTGAAATTCACATAAGTGAATTTGATGCATCTTGAGCTGTACTGATAAAACTTTGTTCATGTGCCGATGTTCATTGTCACATCTAAGGTGGACAAATTTCAAATATCTATTAACTTACAATTATCCAGTTATTTATACAGCCATTGGTTGAGTGCCAAATGCATTTTTAGACACTGGTAAACAAATTTAACTAAGACATCTTTATATATCTCACATTTTAGAAAAGCTCAATTACAGAGTGGTTGCATGAATTCTATCAGGCCTCATTTCTAATTAAAATTTCAAACAATGATCATACACTAAAAAAAAAAAAAAAACACCAAGCAATCTCCTTTTCAGCCATGTGCGACACATATGAAACTAATCTGTCTTCAGAAACATCCACGAAGCTTATGAAAGTTAAGAGGTATTTTAGGTTGACTGTTTTTTGAAATGCAATAAAAAGTTCTGAATTTTAGATTGTCTGAAGACCTATTAAACAAGATTGTTTGAAATGCCTTTGAAGCTGGAAATTGTTCCATTCAAACTTCATGAGTATGTACAGATTGCAGATGCTACCCTGTAAGGTGACTCTTCCGCATTTCTGTTACAGATTGTGTAATTCCTGTTGCTCTTCTTCCTCAGTGATAATCACTTTGTGAATAAAACATTTATTTGCTTGCTAATCTCCAAATCGCCAATAAACATGTTAGCTTGCCTCCTAAATTCTGAACCTTGGCTCTGGGGTCTGAGATTTTAGTGTGTAGACCTGCCACGGTAATCCTTGAGAATATTTGAATATAAAGCCCGAGCTTGTGTGATTCCTCCCTTTCACAGCATTAGGCACAATTTCATCTAAGGCACGTGAGAACCTCACACTGGGCCGAGCACGCTATCCTTTGAATAAGATATGAAAGCCACAGGTCCCCGTGAAGCCTCTGGAGACCTTTTCAACACCCAGGCACACAGAGCCCCCATTCCGAAACGTAATAGATCTTCTTAAACACCACTTTCCTGTTTTGATCTCCCTAGGTTTCATTTCATGAAAAAAAATATTAGTTGACATTATAGATAGGTGCCAGAATGCACTTGTCCAACTAATGAAAAATATAGTTTAAGTTTAGCGAAACAGCAAAATCACCTATTGGGGGGAAATGGTCGTCTGATAGATGACCATTATTATAAGGTAAATTATTCCTATCTCCCCCAGAAGCAATCATTTGGTAAAGACTGAGTAATTTTTCACAGATTGGCAGGGAAGAGGTGGTAGGAAGTGTGGTCTGAATGAGTGACATCACCACATAAGGCAGCCAAAATATCCCCAAGCCGAGGGCAGGAGGAGCACACGTGAAGCCAGGCTGTGTTCACTTGTAAAGGGGCCACGGTCCAATCACCGTATCATTGCTTAGGGACAGAGACTGAACAGAGGAATTGAGAGTCCAGAAACTTTGTCTTTATGATTTCATGGATTACAGTCAAAAGGCTAGGTGAGAGTTGGTCTATAGGAATCTCACTATGGAATTAATCTCTCAAATGAGTGCTTGCAACCACAAAGACTAGGAAATCCTTCCAGAAGCTGAAACCTGCCGATTAGATACATGAGCAGAGATTCAGGATTATTCTACTCCCCAATGTTCTTAAGGACAAAATTAATTACGACTCAGAAGCATCTTCACGGAGGCTGAGTGTTGCAACACTTTCCATACATTGCCTTCTATCAGATTACTCTTTGTCTGTATAAATGAGAAAATACTAAATGCTAACAATGAATTAGGTGACACGGCACTAGTGCATACCTTGTGAAATTTTGTAATTGTCTAATAATCATCTTACATAATTGTGAAGGAACAGCCTTTGCCGTTTGAGTTCACTTCCTTTGTTCTATTCTCATTCAGACATATCTTGAAATGCTTGGGACCTTTGATGACTAGTTGCATTGTGTTGGTTTTGAAGATGAGCCACCAGAAGGCTGACTGCGTCTTCTGTCTGCAACCAGTCTGGGAGGGCACAATAAGATAATGTCACCTATCATAACTGAAAACAGTTTTTATTTTCTACCTAGAAAGAAAAGTTCTTACAGCTCATCACCCATAGCTTACTACTCTTCTGTCTTAGGGTTTGTCTGAACCACAGGGTTATTGTGTAGCTTAGAGTCTAGGCACAGCCAAGTAGTAGTCTATTCTCATCTCTTGTCATGTGTTTGAAAGTGAGTCATATTAAGGAACATGTACAATCCACAGACCACATGAAACTCAAGAAGAAGGTCGACCAAAATGCAGATACTTCAGTCCTTCTTAGAAGGTGGAACAAAATATTTATAGGAAGAGATATGGAGACAAAGTTTGGAGCAAGACTGAATGAATGGCCTTTCAGAGCCTGCTCCACATGGGAATCCAACCCATATACATACAGCCACCAAACCTAGACAATATTGCTGATGCCAAGAAGTGCATGCTGACAGGAGCCTGATACAGCTGTCTCCTGAGAGGCTCTGCCACAGCATGACAAATACAGAGACAAATGCTTGCAACCAACCATTGAACTGAGAATGGGGTCCCCATTGGAGGAGTTAGAGAAAAGATTGAAGGAGCTGAAAGGGTTT
The DNA here is from genome assembly GCF_011064425.1 of Rattus rattus. Lineage (NCBI taxonomy): Eukaryota > Metazoa > Chordata > Mammalia > Rodentia > Muridae > Rattus > Rattus rattus. The sequence goes on along the minus strand of NC_046171.1, from coordinate 32,766,093 downwards.
CCAACCCCATAAGAACAACAATACCAACCAACCAGAGCTCCTAGGGACTAAACCATTAACCAAAGAGTGCACATGGACAGACCCATGGCTCTAGCTGCATATGTAGCCGAGGATGGCCCTGATGGGCACCAAAGAGAGGAGAAGCCATTGGTCCTGCCAAGGCTGGATCCCTCAGTGTAGGGGAAAGTCAGGGCGGGGAGGTGGGAAGGGGTGAGTGGTTGGGTGGGGAAAAGGGTATAACATTTGAAATGTAAATAATAAATATCCAATAAAAAAGGAAACGTATTGCAGTCTGTGCTTCCTCCACACTGCATAGTCTTTACTCTGAGATTCAATGTGTTAGAAAATGTGCTCATCATAAAAAAATGAGATATTTAGTCCCACTTCCATAAATAATAACTCCTTTTAGGGGAAACTGTGGCATAATGATTACTCAGTTTCTACCAAAGGTTCAATAGCAAATACTGCAAAGAAATATTCAGGCTTCAAGAAGCTGAAGTTTCAGGCCAATTTTCATCCCCCACATGCCCTATATTATTCAGCCTGACCAATTTACATATATTCCCTAGAGTTACAGATCAAAGGAGTAGGAACAAGAGTTGTAAAGGGTGGCCTGGCCAGAGGTCTCACCTTGACGTGGATTATAGTAAAGTCTAGGTGAGAATGGGTCTAAAGGAAGCTCACTATAGAAATAATCTCTTAAATGTGTGCTTGCAATGACAAAGACAAAAAAATGTTGCACCATGGGACCTTGGCCTTGCCTTTCTGTCTCTGCTTGTCTTTTATTTCCTGCCTTATACTCCCCTTTGAATTCTTAAGTCCACAACTAATAGCCTTTCTTCTCTTAATGGCTATTTTGCATGTGGTTGGCCTTTTAAAAGTTTTAAACTTACTGAAAAGACTCGAGTGGGTGCATTTATTGACACTTTTTGCATTGAAAGTACTCCACACTGAATGTGGCTTAACATTTAGAAATTGAATAGTGAGAGCCCAGAAGCCCATGGAAAAGTCTGAAGCCAACAGAGAAAGCTGCTGGAGTTTGGAAAGCACAGTGAGAGCTAGCTGGAGCTCAAGCCCGGCAGACTGGTCTCAGGAAACCGTTGTCAAGGACTGGTTAGTTCCAAGACATGACTTGCAGCGAAAAGTGTCAAGAACGAGTAGCTGAAAGCATAGAAGCAAGGGAAAGCAACCTTGGGCATTGTAGAAAACCTAGCATTTCTGAGAGCATTCTCTCTCTGGACAGAGCACACTGCGTTTTGGCGGTGTGTCATTTGGGCCTTTTGGAAGGCTCTTTTCCGTGAGGTTACCCAAGATATCCTTCTTTCTTCGTCCTTCCCATTCTTCCACCTCTGCTGGCTCCCTTTTCTTCTATTTCATTGTGTCTGTCTGTCTGTCTGTCTGTCTATCTATCTATCTATCTATCTATCTATCTATCTATCTATCTATCTATCTATCTATCATCTATCCCATTTTCTTTATTTCCTTTGATCTTATGACCCAAGGCTAGCCTTAAATGTAGCCAAGGATGAACATGAGCTTCATATCCCCTCGTCTCCCCCTTTCCAGTGCTGAGATTACAGACATGCACCACCATGCCCGGTTTATGCAGTGCTTGGGATTTGAACCAAGTATTTTCACAACTAAACTACATTCTTAGCCCTGAACTATTGAGATACTTGGCTGTGATGTGAGGTTCTAGATTATTGAAAAAGTTGTTTTTTATGTTTCTTTCTTTCCTATCTCTCTTCTATAGCAATTTCTATGGCTCAGACACAGACCATGATCCACATGTTGTGATATTTTAGTGAGCATAATGGCTCTCTAAGGGTTGGTTGCTCCTAGACTATACTATGGCTCAAACAAATTATAGGCATATCTATATCCACCAAAGGTTTGCTGCTCAATCTAATCATACTCTGTACAAAGTGTAAAGATATTTCTATTAGTCGGCTTAGATGCCATTTTGACTAGTTTTTGACAACTTGACACAAGTCGTATTTACTTAGGAATAGAGAATTTCAACTGAGGAATAGCCTCATAAAAACAGGCATTACTATGGATCTCTCTCTCTCTCTCTCTCTCTCTCTCTCTCTCTCTCTCTCTCTCTCTCTCCCCTCCCCTCCCTCTTTTCTTCTCCCTCCTCTCATTCCCTCCCTCCTCCCTCCCCCCTTTTCACTTTCTTTCTCTCTGTCTCTCTTTCTCTTATTAATTGCTATAGGAATTAGTGGGCGGGACTGAAGGAAGCCCCAGCCAGTTTGGGCCATGCCAATCTTGGTCAAGTAGGCCTGGGCTGTATGACAGAAGTAACTGAGCAAGTCAGTGAGGATAATTCCTTCATGGCCTCTGCTTCTGCTTGCCTCCAGGCTCATGCTTTGACTTTCTTCCCTGGCTTCACTCAGCAGCGAACTATAACTTATAAGTGACATAAACCCTTTATTTCCAAAGTTTCTCTCCTTTTCTTTTCTTTCTTTTCTTCTTTTCTTTTCCTTTCCTCTTCTCCTCTCTCCTCTCTTCTCCTCTCTTCTCCCCTCTTCTCCTCTTCCTCTACCTCCCCCTCCCCCTCTTCTCCCCCCTCTCTTTCTTTTGCCAATGCTTTATCTCAGCAACTCAGAAGACATATTACAACTTGGTACCACAGAATACTATCTTGCATTGTATCTATGTTATTTGCAGGAAGACCCTTGGAGGATTTTGAGGCACTGGGCCAAGGAAGCCATTGAGTACTCAAAGCAAAATGAACTGTTATGAGAATTTGGAAGTTAATTTTGAAAGTAATGCATACAAAGTAGATGTGGCTTGTGAAGTTGCAGAGGGAAGTTTGAGAGTCCCTCAAAGACTATTAGGACCCTCCATGTGATATTTTGTAATACACATCTGTGAAAGTGAAACTTTCTGTGCTTTGCTGAACGATGGACCCTTGTTAGGTAGAATTGCAAAAGGTCTTATTAATAAGTGACCAACATTCTTGGGGTGAAAATGTCTGAGAAGTATGCCTTGGGGTCAGCACACAGCTGTGGTTTAGAGAGTAGCAGGGTTACACAGAGTGTTGGCAGCAGAAGTTTGTAATGTGTAAGAGACTCATACAATGCTGGCTTTTTTTTTTTTTCCGGAGCTGGGGACCGAACCCAGGGCCTTGCGCTCCCTAGGCAAGCGCTCTACCACTGAGCTAAATCCCCAACCCCACAATGCTGGCTTTTAAGAGAGCTGCAGAAGTTTGGTACCGTGCAGCACGCAGGAAGAGAGGCCAGGAGAGGCCATGGTAGAGGAGCACCCTTAGCTGCAAGGGAGACCCCAGCAGGTTGATGATACCAATACTGTAGGACATCTGACAAGATTAGCAGTAGGTCTGAGATGCAGGAAGTCTGAGCCTGGGAGAGAAAGCATGTGTGCTCAGGATGGCAGGGACAGAGAAGTGAGAGAACCTTTGGAACCATGTGACCATCTGTTGAGTCCCTGTTAATTTGACTAAGAATTTGCCAATCTTACTGTTTTTTTTCTCAAAGAACTAATTCTGTGTTTCATTAATTCTTTGTAATTTTTGTTTCTATTTTATTGATTTCAGCCATGAGTTTGAATATTATTTGTTCTCTACCCCCTTTTGGTGTTATTTCTTTTAGTTTGGGAGCTTTCAGATGTGTTATTATTAATATCTTTTATGCAGGCAATTGGGTGCCAATAACTTATTCATTAGAACCCCTTGCATTTTCACTTGCATTCAGCTCTAAGGGTTTCATTTCTGTCTTAAATTCTGTCTTGACTTATCCAGTAGAGAGTTGTTTCGTTTCCATGAGTTTGTAAAATTTCTCTTGTTGTTGACATCCGGCTTTACTCTGTGGTGGTCTGAAAGGAAGCAGTGTGTTCTTTCAATTTTCTTATACCTGTTCAGATTTCCTTTGTGTCTAAATCTGTGGTAGATTTTCAAGAACGTTCCATGAACTGCTGAGATGAGGTATTTTCTTTTGTGTTTGGGCGAGTGCTCTGTAAATATCTGTTAGGTCCATTTGGCTTATGACATTATGTAGCTCCAGTATTTCTCTACTTAGATTTTGTATGGATAATTGCTCTATTGGAGAGATTCCAGAGTTAAAGCCACATTACTGTGTGAGGGTCAACATATGATCTTAGCTGTGGTAGTGTTTCTTTTAGGAACTTTCCTGCCTTTGTGTTTGGTGTAGATAATTTTAGAATCGCAGTGTACTCTTGGTGGATATTTTTTTGTGTGTGTGAGTATATTGTGTTCTTCCCTAGCTCTTAAAATTAGTTTTAAAGTCTATTTTGTCAGATATTAAAATGCTATACTTGCTTCTTGGGTCCATTCACTCACAATATATGTTTTTAGCCTTTTATCCTGAGGTGACATCTACCATTATGTTCAGGTATGTTTCCTGGATGTACCAAAGACATTAATTTTGGTTTTGAATCCAGTCTGTTGGTCTGTATCATTTTATTGGGGACATGAGACCATCGGTGTTTATCTTTATCAACTAGTAGTATTTGTTGATTCCCATTACTTTGTTGTGGTGTGAATCCTCCCATCCCCAGTATTGATTTGCTGGTGTTGGATTGCTTATTCCTGGAGTTTTCTTGGTGTGGTTAATCACTTCAGGTTGAAATTATCCTTCTAGTGCTTTTTGTAGATCTGGATTTCTAGGTAGATATTGCTTGAATTTCATTTTATCATGGAATGGCTTTCTTTTCACATCCTTTGTGAATAAAAGTTTTCCTGGGTAGTAGTATGGGCTCTGTGGTGTCTTAGAATTTGTATTAACATCCAGCAAGGCTCTTTTGGCTTTTAGAATCTCCATTGAAAAACTGAAGTGCTATTTTAATAGGTCTGCCTTTATACATTACTTGGCCCTTTTCCCTTTCAGCTTTTAATATCTTCTGTTTTATGTACATTTCACATTTTGACTACTCTGTGTTGTGGGGATTTTCTTTTCTCATACAGTCTATTTCACATTTTATATGTTCCATGTACTCTGATAGACACATTATTCTCTAGGCTAGGGAAATTTTCTTTTATGTTATTATTGAAAATATTCTTCTATGCCTTTGATTCAAGTTTTCTCACCTTCCACTATTCTTATTTTTGTAGACTTGGTTCTTTTCACAGTGTCCCAGATTTTCTGGATGTTTTGTGCCTGGATGTTTTTGGATTTAGCATTTTTTTGATTGAGATATCCCTTTTTTTCTATCTTGTCTTCAACACCTAGTATTCTCTCTTCCATACCTCTAAAGTTTTTATTTGACTTCCTTGGTTTGGGTTCTCATTGGTGAGTATTTTTCTGCATCCATGTCTTGAACTCTTTTCTTCATTTCATTGCACTGCTTGAATTTGTCATTAATGGGCTTACTCATGGCCCCTTTAGGGTCCATGAACATATTTATTTATTTATTTATTTATTTATTTATTTATTTATTTATTTATCTATCGTATATGAATACACTGTTGCTGTCTTCAGACACCAGAAGAGGGCATCGGATCCCATTACAGATGGTTGCGAGCCACCATGGGGTTGCTGGGAATTGAACTCAGGACCTGTGGAAGAGCAGACTATGCTTTTGAACATATTCATAATAGCTATCTTTAAGTCTGCGTCTTGTGCTTCAGCTACATTGTATTTCGCAGGGTCTTCTCTACTATGGCTGCTGGTTTCTGTTGGAGATAATGTCCTGACTGCCACTGACTGTGGTTTTATGTTGGCATCCAGGCATTTTAGGTTGAGGTGATTATAATGTAAGTGTTGATGTCCAAGTTCTTTCTTGGATGGATGTTCACTTCCTTGGAGTCTTTTGCCTTCTCTGGATCTGAGGAGCATGGGTTGTCTATGGGTTGCCTCCTAGGGAATGCTTTTGAGTCGTAGTTGGGAGTGACTGCTGGGAGATCCTGACAGAATGTGTATTAAGAACAAACGAATGGGCATGGGGTGGAAGCGAGGATGGCTGACTATATTCATAAGAAGGAGGGAAACTGGTTTCCCATCAGAATCTGCAGAGTTTCCAAGGAATAGAGGCAGAGAGGAAAGTTAGGTGAGATGGAGGGATTGGAATATGAAGAATAGGAAGTAGAGTGAAGATCCAGACTGGTGTGGCAGGTGGGTTACTAGGTAGAGAGAGCCTCTGGTGCTAGAGCTGAGACAAATGTTTAGGGTAAGGGAGGAATGCTGAATGGGAAGATCCAGGTAGTCCCCAGAATGGAAGCAAAGAGAAAGAAGAGGCCTGGGGCGGTAGTCAGTCTACTACAAAGCTGGGGTTAAAACTTAAGAGTTGGAATTGAAGAAAGAAGGGATTATCAAGTGATTCTCCATCCAGCACAGCCACCATGTTTTCAGGTACAATGCTTCTGGGTGTTGATGGCTGAGACAAATGGATGAGGTGAGGAAGGAAGGCTGAATAAGATGTTTGAGTCCCATAGGAATCAGGGCAGGAAAGAAAGAGAGGCCCTGGGAGGTGGTCTGCTACAGGGCCAGGGATAAATCTGGGAATTGTAAAAATCACTGGAAGTTTTTAAAGACCATAGGAAGAATCACTGAAGACTCAACTTCTAGGATGGAAGTCATTCTCTGGGTACTGCCAACCTTGTTTTTGTGAGGTTTCTCATTGGCCTGGGACTCACCAAGTGGTGTAGACTGGCTTTGCAGAAAATCCCAACCTCTCTCTTCTCATTACTGAAATTACAAACATGCTACTACCACATTCAACTTTTAAATGCAGGTGCTGGGGAATGAAAACATAACTCTCCTACAGTAGCATGACGATTAGGACTTGATCATGAATTTTGGGAGGACACAGTTCTGTCTGTATAAACCCCCACATGAGTGATCCCTCTTACTCGATTGTTAAATGAAGTAAGTTTGTATCATCCTAGCCTGCTTACTGTGATAATTATTTTGTATTAGACAACCTCTAGTTCAAAAGCTGCCAGTGCTTACCCCATTGTTTAATTAATTTGGAACATACCAAGCAAAACAATTGAATGTGCAAGGATTATTGCACATACTTTTGATCCTAGCACTTGGGAAGCAGTGTCAGGCGGATTTTTGAGTTTGAGGCCAGCTTGATCTGTAGAGCGAGTTCTGGGACAACCAGGGTAACACGGAGAAACCATGTCTCAAAAATGAAACCAAACCAAACACAAAAAGTGTTTATGTGATCCCAAGGGCGATGTCCAATTAGCTATTGTTGGGAAACAAATCACACCAAACCTTGGTGATTTATAATAGGGAACATAATCTTGTCATTTTGCATACCTTTTATGTGTAAGAAGAATTACAAGATCAGGGTGCTAGCAGGATTGGCTTTTAGATAGTCTCTTTAACTTTTATTTTCTCCTTACAGAGCCTTCCTTCCATCCATCTGTGGAGGGGAGAACCCTTCCACCTCTTCCACTTCTTACACAGACACCAGTCCTACTAGATAGGCACCGGGTTTTCAAATCACAAAGGTATTATCTCTAAATACAATGTCTTTGGAGCACAAGTTCGTCTATAACTGTCCCTCATCTTTCCTGTCACATCCTCTCCTTTTCTCCCTCCTTTCCCTCTCTTCTTTCTCCTCCTACTCTGTTTCTCCAAAGAAAGAATTCTGTGAACCCTTTTCTCTGTTTTCTTAGCATTTCTGTATATGATTCTTTCATATGGGCCTATTTGGGTTTATTGACATGCATATGTGGCATCAGGCATCCCAAAGAGCAAGGGACTTGAAGAAATAAGGTAGTAAAATGAGTCAGTGTTATGGCCCAGTCACATTCAATCATGTTTGACATAGAGCATTAAATGAAGCTGGGGTCTATGTAGCTTTACGAAGAAGAGGCACAATGTTTTCCCAGAGGAGAATATCGAAGTCACATGGGGTAGGAAGTGCATGGCTCCTATTTGGGGAAAACATGATTTGCCATGAGCAATGATGCTCCTGTGAATTTCATATGCCTCTTGCCCAAGAGGCCCATTGTAAAACGTTGTTCAATAAGTCATTTGGTGATTAGCTGCTCCCAGGTTATACATGTCCTTTTTTTTCATTTTATCTTCTGGGGGCAACCTTTTAAAAGTGTGCTCTATGTTTCTAGTTATAATTGAAAATAGGAGATTCTTAAGACACAGACACCAGTTTCAAGACTAATGAAAAACATCTAAAACCAATTTTACAACAAAGTAAAAACTCCAAAATTAAACTGGGAGCCTATTTTCCTTACATTGGCTAATCAGCTGTAGTTACGATTTTTCAGACCGGATTTCCTTTATGGCCTCTACATCCATGTCAAAGTATACTTAGCAGGTATCAGGCTTCCTAGAGAAATAGAACTAACAGAATGCATAATCAAACCAACTATGTCTATGACATACAGACCCTTCATGCTAAGACAATTTCATAAGTAAACTATCTGTTTGACTGTGCACACAAGGGCTTTGGCAAGGCGTATATACAAATATTTAGGACAGGCATTGATTCACATAGTTATGGAGGTTGGTCAAACCCAAAGGGTTCACCTATAGACCAGAAACTTGGTCTATAGTGTATGTTCATGGGAGGAGGCATCTGCTGACAGATTTTGTTCATCTTGTTGCTGAATCAGTTCCTTACCGTAAAGGCCCGCAACTAATGATTGAACAAAGCTTAGCTACATTCTGAAAGATAAGTCTGCTTAAAGTCTACTGATTTAAAATTAATTTCAACTATATAATGTTTCAGCATCATCTATACACAGCTAACCAAACACCCATTCACATGGCCTCTGCTGTGGCTAGATTTGTGTGCAACTGACACACCAGCAGTATTTGTAGTTTTTCCCTAGGAATATTACAAAACTTTAAACTCACAGAAAACAGATAGTTTCCTTATGAAATTGTCTTAGCGTGAAGGGTCTGTATCTCCTAGACATAGTTGGTTTGACTGTGCATGCAAGGGCTTCGGCAAGGCTCGAGGAAAAAACCCTTAGGCCAATAGTAATAATCCCCAAATTCAACATGGAAGTGGCTAACCAAATAGAAAACTTATCATTCTTATAAAAATCCTATAAATTGCCAAAAGCCAAATCAGGCATCCAGATCAGGCTTTTCCTAGTTATGCCTCTGACCTTTTCAAGTTTTAGCGTCTTCTACTCCACTAGTATACAGGCTAAGGGAGTGTAAGGAACAAGGCAGAAGGAAGCTAACTCAATCTTGCTGTGTCTTAAAGCATCCGACAAAGTCCTAGACCTTGTTGAATAGGCTGAGATGTCTAAATTGACTATATGTAGTATTTGGAGATGGATCCTTGGGGAGGCAGTTAGGGTTACATGAAGTTGAGAAAGGTGGAGTCCCTATGATAGCATTAAGTGTCCAGAAGAACCAGAAACTGCAGCTAACATACTCGCTCTGTCTTACATTGTGTGGTCCGCTGTGCTGTGGTGCCTTCCAGTAGATTATGCCATGCCCCTTAACTACTCGGCATCCAGAACCAAGAGTTAAGCAAAATCCTATATTTAAAAAAATAAATGATTCAATCTCTGATGTTTTTTTCCATAGCAACAGAGAAAACCCAACAAAACCCAATCCGTGCTCATTTAGGATGCCATGTACTTTCCTGAGATCTGAGTAAGAAAATGTGCTACTGTCTGTTTTGTAAATGTGTACAAGTTATACTATCTGGATTTTAACCATACATTTTAAAACTTATGTCTGTAGGAAGAAGGATGATCCTATAACATTTCTTATTTTGCTGGGAAACAAAAGATTAACAGTAAGAGGCTAGGCTTTAGATCAGTCACTCGCTCCATCTGGTGAATGTTCTCTTTGATGGCCTCATTTAGAACTTCAAGAGATTTTGCTCAGATTTAAAATTCTCATTACAGTCTTTGCCAAGGCATATTAAATGCAAAGCAATCTAAACTTTAAAAAAAATAGGAATTGCTAAAGGAGACCGATCAACCAATACTGAAAATGCCAAGTTAAAATGGTCAGGAAAATATTCTAGCACATTCTATGAGACTTTTGCTCTCTGAAAATAAAGGCAATAAGAACTTTATTATGGTTTTTAGAGTTCTTTTTCCTATCTAGAGCTACCCTCATTTTTTCTCTGCTTTGTAGGTCCCACCCCAATTTAAAGAGACGTGAAATATAGCCAGAACGTTCTCTCCTGAACATTTACCACTCCTTTGACTTTGGAATGAATCCCAAATGGATCTGGTTTTATAAGTTACATGTTTCTTTTGCTCTTCAAGCAATATTGATCTTCCTCAAAGCTATGTCTTTTTTTCTTGTAAAAAATGGATGTCTCTGTGTCTGTAGAGTATCATATATGGCCATTTTCAGAGGAAAATATCCCCAAACACATTCTTTTGTTTCCTAAGAACTACATTTTTATCATTAAATTAGCTATGGTCAATATTAAAGCCCAGCATGGTTACTGATTTCAAGTTTTCTCTTTCTCAAACAAACAAAAACAAAAAACTTCTTGAGTTTCATTTTGTCTTCAAACATCTTCTCATATTTTGACTCCCATAACATGTAGTATCTTCCAAATTTTAATATCCAATGAATATATATGCATATGATTCCTTAGACATTTCTGATTTTTACTATATTCTTTGCAATAAAAAGAAGTATTTAAATAGAACATAAAGCAGAATAAAATAGTAGGAAAGTGCGCAGAGCCATCATAGTGATAGATTGACAATATCTTCATAATTATTTCTGTTATAACTCTTACAGTCGTAGCATACAATGACCAGTACAGAAGATATATGCATTTAAGTTTTCTTGGGAATGTCAAATACAATAAGTAAAGAGGCACAAAGCATATTGTTGTACATTTACAGTGTCAGCAAATTGGAAATAACCTTCTTTTAAAATTCCTTTTCAATGACGAGACCACATTCTCTGCTATTTTTTAATAGAAATATATGTATAAGATAGATAATCACGCAATTTCTGATGAAGAGAAGAGGAAAAAGTTAAGATTAATGCTTAGTGAACACTGTTTTTATTTCAGGTTCTTTCATGAGTTCTCCCATTGATTTTCAAAACAATGTTCCAATTATTCTGCTTATGTCCACTTTATGTCTACGTATGAAGAACGGAGACTGAAAAGAATAATCAGAAGGGATCCTTTTATTTGTTGGTTTGAAAAAGGATCTCACTCTGTTGCCCCAGACTTGTTACCATCTTGTGTTTGTCCTGCCTCTTTCCTAGTGTTGAGAAAAGGGCAGAGAAGGGCAGAGACACAAATGTTTTAGCACGATTACAGACAAAATAGATATCTAGTAGATAAATGACATTGTTTCCACCTGAATCACAGAAAAGCGAAAGAGAATGAGGGCAGGCATTGCCACCATGCTTACACTCAATACGTGAGCACAACATCCGGGCACTCTGCATGAGTCTTCATGGTTTTGATACCGTGATACGGGACAGATGCATATGGAAATATCAAGTGGCTTTGAGTACATAAGTCACTCATACAAATGTTATTCCGCTGACTTAAAAATGTCCATCATATGAACAGAGGAAAGATGAGCAAATATTATTTAATTGGTCATGATGTGTCTCCGGCCTGAAGTGACAATAAAGACTGCACATTTCAACTTAAGTACACATTGATGATTTCATGGATGACTAAATTAAAATAGCCAAAGGGTCATTAAACACACAGATTGATTACCACAGCACCATGCTGAACTGTTTTCTTTGGCCCTATTTGAGAATGGGGGAAAATGAATTATTGTCTCTTTCAACTTAAGCGGGTAACAGAGCGAATCCATTTTCCCCGGCTTTTTCAGCACCTAGCTCCTCTGAGAAATATACCTTAATGAACAACCCTAATAATTGAATCTTCTATCCTGTGCTTCCTCAAACACTTAATGTACCATAATACTTTGCATGGTAATTTCTATCTGGTCACTTTAGGCTCTGCAAATGTGTTTGGAACATAATGTATACTACCCAGTGAACTGGTTAATAAGCTTTTTCAGAGAAGTGGGCAGCTTTTAAGTGTTTGTACCGGGGTCTATGCAGGAGAAGAAAATGGGAGAGAAGGGCAGAGAGGCAAATGTTTTAGCACAGTTATAGATGAAAAAGCAATCTAATAGATAAATGACACTGTCTCAAGTCAAGTCACAGGAAAATAAAAAAGAATGGTATCATGTGGCAAAAGAAATAGATTCGAGGATGAAAGGGGGGATCACGTTCTGTAGACAGGCTAGACAGCATTTGATTGACATGGAGTCACTTGTTGACAAAGGGGTGATTATGACAAATATCATGTAAGGCAGACTGTAGAGAATTAATGACTGAGCTAGAGACGAAGAAGCTACGGCAGAGTATTTATGCTGTCTTAACTCTAAGAATTTGATGATGAATGAGATCCAGCAGCTAGATGGCTGGTAAAAAGAAAATGAAAAGCAAGCAGAGTTAATTGTATGCACTTTAGCAGGCTGAGAGACTGAAGGAAGATGAGGACAGACAGATGGAGATGAACAGCAGAAGAGGCCTATCATGGGTGATCTCGTACCAGTGTACTTGGATTTATGTTTTGTTAGTTATGTGAGTTTGGGCAAATAAGCATTTAATAAGTTAGAAACTTATTAAGTTGGGATAATTTAGGGTTGTTGTGCTGATTAAATGTTGAAATAATTTACAGTACTCAGTTCAGTGACTGGAACATGATGAGATTCAATAGATAACAGCTGTTATGATTAATGCTGTTAGATCTTAAATAGGAACCATAGTGAAAGCATTGATATCCCAAGGAATGTAATTGTTTTTCATATATATATATATATATATATATATATATATATATATACACACACACATACATACTGATGTTGATGTTGTCCTTCACAAATAGTGGATAAGCTCACAATAGAAAATATCAAATAACTCAAATTTTAAAAATTAGGTGGTTAAATTGTCTACGACACACAGGAAATCAATCATATTAGGCTTGGATAAAAACTTTGCTCCATTGACAAAGAAAATTATGAGATAATTGTATACAACCCCATGCTATTTTCAAGGCTTTTATGGTGAAAGTCCAAGTGGGCTCAGAGGTTTCTGGAAGGGGGAAAATCCAGGAAGTGGTTAAGCATTCAACCAAGTATGATGTTAAAGAGGCAGAAACACTAGAATTTGGCAAGATAAACAGCAGCAAAGGAATCCAAAGACTCAGACAAAATGCTCAAAGGATATGCAAGGCAACCACAGAAGACTTTTCTAAAGCATAAAGACATATCCTGGTGAAAAGGAATCCAGTTTCCCAAGATGTTTCATGGACTTTATCCTCTGTAGATTATGGGTGATGCTAGCAACAGTGTTATAGAACTGTCCTCTCCATAAAATTATGGAAAATGATAAAGTTGGAAACCATAGAAGCCAAGTCAGCATTCAAATATTTGGAGCAAATGATAGCATTAGAGAGTCAGGCATGTGTGTGTGTGTGTGTGTGTGTGTGTGTGTGTGCGCAGATGTGTGTGTGTGTGTGTGTGTGTGTGTGTGTGAACTCACAGTATGTTCTAGAAGTAGTTAATAGAATAAAGTATGTCTAGTGGTGTGATTTAAACTTTATAAAACCTCATGGATTCCTAAGACCATCTAGAAAGTAGTCTAGGGACTTTGGGACTATCCTCTTATAATATAATATAAAATACTACAGCTCATAATTCATATTAATTGGGAATGGCGCTCTGCCTCATTCATAAGTGATTGGAAAATTATAACTTTCACTGTGACTCACAGGAGCTCCAGGGTGGAAGCAATACATTCTATGAATATGTTTACATTGTCACTAAGCCACAACTAATGCCATTATTTGTTTTATAACAGCTGGAGATGTGCTGACATTGTACCATAGTAGAGTTCTGTTGGGACCTAATGACTCACCTTGCAGTCACCATGATGATTAATATTATCTGTTAACTTTATTTGATCTAGAATTACTTTGGACATAAGCTCTGTACTCTTTTCTTTTCTTTTCTCTCATTTCTCTTATTTTTCTCCTTCCTTCCTTCCTTCCTTCCTTCCTTCCTTCCTTCCTTCCTTCCTTCCTTCCTTCCTTCCTTCCTTCCTCCTCCTCCTCCTCCTCCTCCTCCTCCTCCTCCTCCTCCTCCCTCCTCCCCTCCCCTCCTCCTCCTCCTCCCTCCTCCTTGGAAGGAGTTTATAGATTGGGTTAACTGGAGTGAGTACGAAGACTAGGCCCAATGTGGGTGGTATGATTCCATAGGCAGGGTCCATGTCTAAACAAAAGGGATAAATTGAAAGAATTAATGCCTTGATCTACCACTGTTCCCTTACTCTAGACGCAAGGTGCTTCACTCTCCTGTCACCACTTCTGTGCCAGGATGGGTTCTCCTCAAATTTTGAGCCAAACAAACCCGTCATCCTCTGTGCTGTTTTTGTCCAATGCTCACAGTAATGAAAAAAAAAATTAATGCAACCACTGCACATGTTTTACCTTGAAACTGCTGATCTTTTTAGAGTAATGGAACAGCAATTTAAGGGTCTGGCAGAGGTACCCAATTGAACATAGGGTTTTGGAGGAATGTTATGTTTTCCCTTCTTTATGCAGCATTCACACAAGGGTGACCATTATTATAGGAGTGTAGAATTCTTTAATACAGCAGCCAGGAGAGTAAGGTTGGAATGGTCTCACTTGCCATATTTCCTAAAAAACTATTGTGGGGAATTCATTTTCCTGATTCCAATGTGAGATCCTGAGAAACTATTCTGGAGTCTCATTTCCAGAAGAGACTTTGACGCTACCAGGAGACATGGTGATTAATGTTATAAGTGAATTTAAGGCTTTGGCAGTTGCTTCTGGTACCTATAGCACAAGACATACAGAAAGAATTGATTTTGTCTGGAAAGACAGTGAACCTAGATTGTCCTAAAGGAAGAAAACTTCCTGTCAAGGTTATTAGAATACAGTTGTATACTTGGTGTCTATGAGGGCTTTTTCATGCCAATTGGACAGTGTTCTCTCTCTCTCTCTCTCTCTCTCTCTCTCTCTCTCTCTCTCTCTCTCTCTCTCTCCTGTGTGTGTGTGTGTGTGTGTGTGTGTGTGTGTGTGTGTGTGTAAAGCAGTTATAGTCTAAGAGAGGTGTGGAGTTTAGAATCATGCAAGCAAGTGTAAAACTCTAGACTGGTTTCAGAAGATGACTCAGTAGTGGTTGTGCTATCTGAAGATGAGAACAATTTAAAATAGGTTATGGAAATGAACACTGATGGGAGTTATAAGATCAGACACACATCATTATGGGGCTGTAATGTTTCCATTTATTATTCAAACTTTTGTTAAGAAAACATTTGGATAATTTTTAATATTAATTATATTTATCTTACATCCTTCCCCTCCCTTCTCTCTTCCCAGTCCCCTGTTGCTGTAAAATTATAAAAAAATAAAATGTTGTCTTTTATCCCCCACTAGGCCTGACACTGCAGTGCCCCAAAATATCTGGTGGATATCTTGCCAGAAACACACATCTCAATTTCTTGGCGGCTGCCACACACTTTCTAAAACTTAAATCTCTACATGATAGAACATACAATACCACAACCTCTGATCCAACTGATAAGATATAATTGCCCACCTAAACATACAAAGCCCTATACACACCCATCCTTTGAGAATATTCATAACAACCTGTAAATACACAGAGAGGAATCTTAACTTCAGCCTCCATGCTCTCTCCATGGCTTCCTCCTGTTTCCTCCAGTCTCCTGTCTCCTCCTCTTCCCTCAAACTTTTCTCCCACCCATCCTTCCTTCTCATCCAAAGACAGGTCTCATTCTATCCTGTACCTGCCTCACCTGTATAACAGCATCCTACAGTCCCCCATTCCATTCCCTCCATGTTCTGTGTTCCCTCACCCTGTTCACTCCCTTGAAGTGGAAATTTCTGGTTTCCTGGAGATTGAGTTTTGTCATGTGATGTTTTTTCTGGAAACAGCTTTACAAGAGGATGCTTTTAGAGAACAGACACATGGTATTTTTTCTAGAAGCGTCCTGGGAAAAGAGCATATGATGTTTTGCTAGAGTGGATGCCTGAGAGGACACATGATATTTGGAAAGGGTATAACTATAACCCAACAGACAGTGGATGGTGCTGTGGCATTGGTTCACCTTGTCTTCTTTGCTGATCAACACTTGCCATGACTTTATAGAGAGAAACACCAAAAAGAACTCTCTAAATATTCAATATTTGAGTTCAATATTCTGGTGGTTTCTTGACCCTTCTGTGCAGACTCAGGCTGATTGGCAGAGCCTTGTGGTTTCTTCTGGATTGAAATACCATTGCTGATATGTGAATGGTGTTTTCAAGTGGATTAAGCTACCCTACTGATTCATGTGAACTGAACTGCTGATACCCTGACAATGAAGATTGGAATCTCCTCAAAACACTATAAAATGTCCACGTGCTCATTTGCTCTATTAACCTTTCCTTTCCACTACATCTGATGAGTGATAGGGTAGTTAAAGCATTTAACAACCCTTATTAAAGTAGGTTTTGAAAAGTTTAAGCCTATACTCCCTCCTCCATTTCTTTTCATAAAATGGCTAGCCTTGATGGGTATCATCCAATCATGGCATATCAAGTTCCTCTTTATTAAGGGTAGGGAAGGCAACCTAGTGGGAGTAAAAGGTACCAAAGCAGGCAACAGAGTCAGGGTCAGCTCCTGTCCCCACTGTTAGTTTCACAAGAAGACCAAGCTACACAACTGTGAGCCTTGGTCAGTTCCAAGCAAGCTCCCTGGTTTGTGCTTCAATCTGTATGGGCCCCTATGAGCTCAGTTTAGCTAATTCTGTGGGCTTTCTTGTAGTGTCTTTTGAGCACCCCCATGGCTCTTCCTCTCTGTTTTCCATGGGATTCCCCAAGCTCCACCAAATGTTTGGCTGTGTATATTTGCATCTTTCTCCATTGGGTGCTGGATGAATCTTCTCAGGTGACAGTTATGCTAGACATCAGTCTCTGAGCTAGCAGAATATCCTTAGGAATAATTTTATTGACTTTTTTCTGTTATTTTTCTTTCTTTTTTCCCCTTCCTTTTTGCCATTCATGTTTGGTTCTATTGTGAGTCTCTAGTCTATTGAGCCTCTGTCTTCTGACTCTCCAGGCGGTGTCAGTAATAGGCCTCTTCCTGTCTTATGATTCTCAATCTGGACCAGTCATTGGTTGGCCTCTCCCACAATTTATGCTCCACCTTTAACCCAGCATATCTTGTAGGCAGGACAAATTGTAAGTAGAAGGTTTCGTTCCTGGGCTGGTGTCCCAATCCCTCCACTGGAAGTCTTGCTTGATTATAGGAGGTGGTTATATGCTCAATCAGTAAGAGTCTTAGCTAGAGTCACCCTCATTTGTTCCTGGGATTTTCTTTTGCCCTGTGTGTCTAACTCATTCCAGAGACCCCGTCCCTTTTCAGTTGTCTCTCAGTATTCTTTTCCCCTATCCTCTCTATACCTGATCTCTTCTATTCCCATCACCAACCCTTCATCTCCATCCAGTTCCATCTCCCAATCCACTCAAGATGTCTACTGCCATTTGGGAAAATTTTAAGTGTAACGAATTTATTACATAAGATATTTAAATACAAATTATGCAAAGTGTCTATTGTAAGGGATGATTCATTGCTCAGATCTCCTGGTTGCCACAGCTACTCATTACTCTAGCTGCTAGGAGTACTGGTTGCCCTTGGCTCAGCAAAGTCTCTCTCCATCAGATGTCTTCATCCAAAGGTATTGACCTTACAGAAGGCTATGCTTTATTCTCGCGTCAGCCATGCATTTATGATTTGTTAGCATCAGTTTTAGGAATGTAGTCCTTCACTCTCCATTCTAGGCACATTTATAGTGTCATCCTCACCATGGGTTCCCATGCGATCTCTTCAGTCTCCTGTTGTCATTTTAACATTTAGTAAAGTGAATTTCCCCTCTGTCCTGCTTGCTTCTTCACTTCCTAGTGATCTTGTCCTTAGAGCATACTTCAAGAAAACTCCCACTTGTATAAATCTTTTTCAGAATCTGTTTCTTGAAAAGCAAAACCAAAACAATGCCTTGGTGAAAAGAAACACACAGGATCCCAGGCCACTGGTCTAGAAGCCCAGGGCTGTTCTTATAGTTTTCCACTTTTTAACTTCCAAAGCTGGTGGTCTCCTGCTTAGCTTCTGAGGGATTTGGTTCCTTGAAATGTCAAGATACAAATTGAAGTTGTAGAGAAAGTAATTGTGAAATAATTTATACAGAGATTGGGCTTAGTTATGTAAGGATTATCAATAGGAAGAGAGTGGTTTAGGAAGCAGACATCACAGGTCACTAAGAAGAGAGCAAGGACAACAAATGTTTGTTGAAGGGTACCCCTAATTCCATGTCAATACCCAATTTAGATATGGTGTATGTGTTGAATACAGTAAATATTTAAATCCTATGAAGATTTGTTTATTTTATTTGCTCTGCTTCTCCTCCTACCCCTTCCTCCTCTACCCTACATGCTTCTCTCCCTCTCCTCTCTTCCCCTTTATCTCTCTCCTTTCTGCTCCCCTCCCTCCCCCTCCCTCCCTCCCTCCCTCCCCTCTCTCTCCTTTCTTTCTTCCTTCCTTCCTTCCTTCCTTTCTTTCTT